>NC_091828.1:92320000-92467500 GCF_038994185.2 Dermacentor albipictus | reverse complement strand
AAGAAAACTGCGCGCTACCCATCGTTCCCACGGTTACCGAACTATCGCAGCGCCAGAGTTCCCTCTAGTAATCACTGGAGGAAACTCTACGGGTTCGGACCCTTTGGCCGAGTATGAACGCCGCATTATGTCATTCGGGGCACCGCGGGATGCCGACAAGGGCCTTGCTATACGATCGCGAGACGCCCCGCGATGTTGCCACATCGGAGCGGTCGCGCCGACGCAGCTCGAGCAGCAGCGGCAACCTCGGGTCACCGTCGGAACAGCCGTCACTCGTGCTGCCGCTATATTGACTCTCTCGCCGGGCGCACTTCGCCCCACCCCCCCTTTCATCCCCGGCGATGTCCTTGGAAATACGTGTGGCCCAGACTACGAATGAGACCATCGCTGCCGAAGCTGCTGTGCTCTTGTGTTCGCTGACCATCCTTTCTTTCTTCCTTTATTTCTTTCTTTCTTTCCTTCTTTCTTTCTTTCTGTCTTTCTTCCTTTCTTTCTTTCTTTCTTTCTTTCTTTCTTTCTTTCTTTCTTTCTTTCTTTGGTAGAGGAATATTGCTTGAAGGAGGTATGAAGGAGAGTCGATCGTCTTCGTCGTCACTTGCAATGAGCCACTTCACATATACAAGCGCGACGCAGCTTGACATGTGTCCGAGTACTTCAGTATTAAAAGATTTTACTAATAAAGGACTTTCGATATTAAAGTATTAGAGGTATACAGTCTTACAGGAATACATTATTATGCTCCTTAAGTATTCGAGGACTGCGATGGTATGTCTCCTATTCATTGCTGTAGTGTTTCGAGACATGATACACTTCATATCGTTCGGCGTTTATCTTTAACACGCGCCTTTCTTAGAATGCCAGCCATCTTTCGCGCTTCATAACAAGCAGATTGCAGTGAATAGGTAAGCACGTGAGTAGGTCTGCTTCGCTCCTCTCTGCGAGAAAGAGGTCTCTCCGAAAGAATTCGACTAACACAGTGCGGCTGAGGAAGTTGTCGTTGAGAGGCACGGAGCTAATAACGCACGGGACGGTCACCCACGCCAGGATAGCACAACAACACAACACCCACGAGGACGTCGAATTAGCAGCACGAAACTAGCGAAAAAAACTGAGGGTAATGAGCAGGAAGTCAGACGTATGCTAAAGAAATGGCGCAGCAAAGAGGCATGAGATGTTGTGAAGGCACAGCGCGCTTACTTGGAGAACAATATTTAGCGACCTTGAGGTATAGTAAACCGGACGCCCGCCTGGCTGTCCTCCCTGCCATTCTTCTCCATGCTGTCTCTCTTTCCTTAGCAACGTTGGAGCATGAACTTCCATTGTAAGGAAGGAAGGAAGGAAAAAGTGGAGAAGGAAGGCAGGGACGTTAACCAGTTTAGACTCACCGGTTTGCTACCCTACACATCGGAGCGGGATGGGGGGAGATGAAAGATGGGAGGAGAGAGAGAGAACACATAACACAGCAAACACATCGTCAGTTACAGTCCGTCATTCTTGCGCGGTACGCGAGATCACTGTCACAGCCGCTTGTCCAAGCCCGTATCCTTCATAAACCGAAGTAGTCCTTTCGTCGTCTTCAGCTGCGATGTCTTCTGTCGGCGATATGTGAAAATGGTTGCAACTAACAATGGTCTATTGTCCAGGTGCGCTAGAAAGGACGCCATGGACTGTCTCTGAACATTATATTCAGGACAATCCATTCCATTATATTCCATTGTAAGCGTTTAAGGAACACTGAGAGGTGTTTTCCCAGTTGTAGAAACTCTACTCCGCACGCTTCTCGCGCTTAGATGGATGGCATCTAGCTACATAGCGTGACGGTTTAGGAGAAGTTAAAAGCTAGAGCGCAACCCCTCCGAAATATTTCGGCCGTTGGCAGCGATAGCAAGAGCACTGACAGCGATAGCAAGATTTAGCGTTGCTCTCGAACACATTGCACCGTCGTTACCATGCGCGTTACTTGTGACACGTTGCTCACGACGCAGCGCGCAGGGCAGATTTACTATATGGCACGAGAAACACAGCCCCCCGGCAACCTAGCAGGCGTCTCCCGACGCCGGCGTCACGACTTGCAGCGCCAGTGGCGTTGCAGGCGTCCTATCTGGATAGTGCACGGAATGAGATCGACGGCTTTTGTCAGCCCCCAGTGAAATTTTGGATACGCTTAGCTTGACGCTTAAGTGTGTGCGTTTCAATCGCAGCAGTGCATACGCACTGCAGCTTAGCATGAACTCTGTAGTGTGCCTATAGTATACCTATGGTGCAACGTTCATGCCAGTAGCGGTAGGCAGGACTCTGGGCTACCACTGCATCGCCGAGCCGAATGAGCGGAGCTGAGTGTAGACGGTTGTGTCTACTTCGCTTCGTCGTTTTACAGCGATAGCAATCGCATGTACACTCCAAGCGGTTTCTAGCCGTCGGCGTTGGCGTGGCCATGAGGTTCCGGAAATATGTGTGTATACGTATGCTACGCGCCACGCCATGCTATATGACATGCGGTATACGCGGGTTATATTGCCACACCATTATATAACTAAAGTTGCTCAGGCCAAGCCTTTGATTCTTGACAAAATTACTCGTCAGAATTCTGAGAATGGCAGCCCACAAACAAATGTCATGAAACAAAACACCGACAGAGCATGTCCTTTATCTTAAATCTTTTCAGACTTATATATTAAAAGTGTGAAACGATAACAGAGCTCAGATCTGAAAATGATGCAATGATTGTATTGGCGAGGCTGTGCACTGCTTCCGGGATCGGCCCAGGAGAGAGGTTTCAAACATACCCCACGCAGAAAAGTGGTGGTGAAGTCGCTAAGGAAAAGGTTGAATTTAATTAATATGCACAAATGAAATTGTCCGGTGGCAGGATTCAAACAAAGGACCCCTAAAACAAATAGCTCACTTTTTACTTAGCCAGCTTACGTTCACTTCATTTCACACTGCCACAACAGCTACGAGTCTTAGACTCCGCTTCATATTCTAACATGCTGCTATCGCATTCATTGCATGCTTCGATGACGAAACTGTGATAATTATTTTTGCAGCCAAATGCACTGCCCGTGTCTGGGCACCGCCTAGCCCTCCGCGCTGCCGGCGCATGCGCCGTCGATAGCTGGACAGCACGTCGACGCCGACGTCTGCTCTAACGACGACGACGCGAACGTGCCTCGAGCCTCGGTCCAATCTCTGCCACAACAGCAACAAAAATTTGTAAGGTTTCACGTGCAAAGCCGCGATCAGATTATGAGGCCCGGCCGTAGTGAGGGCCGGGGGACTCTGGATTAATTTTGACCACCTACGGTTGTTTAACGTGAACCAAAACGTGAGTGCACGAGCATTTTTTATTGTTATTATTATTATTTTGCATCCCTGCTCCATCAACATGCGGTCGCCGCGGCCCGGGTGACCGAACCCGCAACCTAGATCTCAGCAGCGTCGCTCCAGGAGCCGCTTAGCTGCCTCGACCGGTCAGAGAAAAAAGTTCAGTTCGGTCGGAAATTCGATACGGAAGTTTGGTGCCGGCCTGGCGTCATCCCCAATGTTAAGACCTCGTGACGTATAGAGGTAAATTAGTGGACGTCGTCTAAAGACGATGAGGACCACTGCTGGTGTTTATTGGCGCAAGGGAAAAGAGCGGCGAGGCCACGATAATAGGCTTTCATTTGCATACGAACTGCGAATATCGAGAGGTGGATGAAACGGCGGCCGCGATAGAGGCCTAAAGAACGCAGTAGTTGAAAAGTACGCAAATATTTAGTGCGTGTTGAAACTAGACAGTGACAGTACGTATTCCAAGTGGACAGTCACGCACGACATGAGCTATAAAGGTAGGATGTATTACGAAGAAGCGATCTACCAAAGTACGTCGCCAGAAGTGACACTACACCACCTCGCCCGAGCCCTTAAGCACAAGGGCCTGGTCGCCTTACGACGAGGCTAGCCAAGGCTACGCTGCTGGGAGAGGAAACAAGTAAGTGCGCATGCGCGTGTTTCCTGTGGCTGTTCTCACTTACGACAGCTGTACGGAACGCAGGAATGAAGCGAGCCAGCGCATCATGACGTCACACACATCCCAACCGGTTTCTTAGCAACGACTGAAAAAATGGTTCGCAGAGACAAGTATTACCGTAAATTACTTTCGACATTGTGACATTTGTGACTATCTTTCCTATGGGGTTTAAACGGTGCTAACTTTAACGCAGCCCAAAACAAAGAAAAATAGAATTATAGATGCGGAACCTGCCATGCCAGTAGTTCTTTATGGTTCCCGCCACCTGCATAACACTCCCTTGTAATTCCCATTCGCATATTCAATGGCCAGCTTTGCATCAAATGAGCTTTTTCTTTTTAAACAAAAACTAAACCAAGCCCGCAAGACGTGGGAACTCAATTTCGCAGCCCAACAATTCGATTAATCATTTATTCGATAAGGGGTGAGCAGCGTTAAAGCATTCAGTGATCACCTGAATACCTTACCTGTGCGATACGTTGCAGTGTAAAAAAAAATGGCTGTGGCTTAGGTAAGGTTAAGCCCAGGATGCGAAGCATACTAGCCTTTATTTTAGTTGTTGAACCACTGTTTAGCTTGGTGAACTGCTGTTGCTTGGCTATATTTGGTTCGGCTAGACGAAGAAACAACTCATGCGTTACTCTGCTTCGCCTTGGACGCCCCGCATTAGAC
Organism: Dermacentor albipictus; assembly: GCF_038994185.2. NCBI lineage: Eukaryota > Metazoa > Arthropoda > Arachnida > Ixodida > Ixodidae > Dermacentor > Dermacentor albipictus. Next base: position 92,462,816 of record NC_091828.1, on the reverse strand, counting down.
GCGGTGAGCGTCGAGCAACGCAGCGTTCGGCGCGGCAACGAAATTTGTGCCTGAGCAAGCGACGCACGCCTGAGCCTTAGAAACAGCTCGTTTCTAAGGCAACACAGCATTCACTAGAGGCGCTTTTGTACCGCTTTGAAGCATCGTACTCGTGGCTCAGTGGTAGCGTCTCCGTCTCACACTCCGGAGACCCTGGTTCGATTCCCACCCAGCCCATCTTGCAAGAGTTGAGCCAAAGCCACTCCTCCTCTGTCGTGACGTCACGGTGTCACGTGGTTTCAAGGCGACACCGCCGCGCCTGAGGAGCTGGGTTGAGCTCTCGTAATATGCTTCGCATAAAAGATAATTGGCAAAATGAAGACGCCGGAAAATCGGTGCGCGATTCGATCAGCGCACGCAAATTAGCTTCATCGCACTAATTACCTCCCGCGCGGGAATTCCCCGCCAGTCGCAGCCCGTCGACGTGCTGACGTGGCTAGAGGTATGGCGCGTGCGCCCCGCATGGTTTCCCAGAATGCGTCGGAAGAGTCAGCAACCCGCAACCGGCGTGACCGCTACGCTTAACTTGAATGAATCGAGCGCGTTTTAAGCGGAACGCCCGTCCGATGGTATCGTACAGCACAGCTCTGAGACACCCACTACAGAGAACAAGCAAGCAGGTAAATCGAGATTGTTAAAACAACTGCTTCGTGGCAATCTAGGTTTTACATAGACGCCATTTTGCGATAACTTCTTTAGAAAGACTTGTCACATAATTTAAAAAAAAAAAAGACTGCTTCCTTTCTTTTTCCGACCTACTGGCCGATTCACCACTCTTTCCTGGAATATGATGGAAATGGGAGCACGGTACTAGCGTGCCCTGTTATCAGATTAATATCTATCTATCTATCTATCTATCTATCTATCTATCTATCTATCTATCTATCTATCTATCTATCTATCTATCTATCTATCTATCTATCTATCTATCTATCTATCTATCTATCTATCTATCTATCTATCTATCTATCTATCTATCTATCTATCTATCTATCTATCTAGCTGTGTCTGTGTTTGTCTATGTCTGTCTGTCTGTTAGCTTGCTTCTCCAAACGAAGCCTCTACAATCCATATTTACCCGTACGCATGTAACTATGCGTGCATGTGGACAGCCAGCGCATGCAGCAATGAACGAAGACTCAGACAAGAAATGATGCACGAAACAAAGGCTGTCTTCAAACATAGGTTTATGCCGAAACCCGTAAGTTACTGATACGTCTTACGCACTCACTTCTCATAGACATCTCATAACAAAAGCGAACCTAAAGAAGATTACAAAAAAAGGGGGGGGGGAGGGAGGGGAGTAACGTTACAGAACGTGGACCGCTTTGCATAGCGAAAGCCACATTCTATATTCGTAATTTTTTTTTCCTTGCTGTATTAATTTGATTGGCTCCGCTGTTTGGTAGCCCCAAAGCAGAACACAGGGTTATGTGAGACGCCTATAGTGAGATGGCTCCCGATTAAATTTGACCACCTAGTGTTCTGAAACCTGCACCTGAATTTTGGAACAAGCGCCTTTCGGCATTCGGCCTCCATTTAAATGGAGCCACACCGCAGACGGTAACCGACCCCGCGACGACGTTCCCAGCAGAAGACTGACGTGCTCCCCGATGCCACCACGACGGGCGTAATCTTCTCAAGTTATCGATATGTCTGAACATTCTTACGCCCGATCAATAGGATGAGGTCTATAGACATTGTGTTTGAGAAAGTCTTCTTCTTCTTCTTCTTCTTCTTCTTCTTCTTCTTCTTCTTCTTCTTCTTCTTCCGCTGTTTACGCGTCGCAATGAGATTGCCGTATTTATTCGAATATAGGCCGGCCTCTTGTTTTTGGAGACAGTTACTCAAACTGAGCTGTCGCCTGAACTCGAGAGAAGAGCTAGCAAAGTATCCTGTTGATAGCACAGAAACGGTTCCAACGCATCGGCAAACACCCCTGTGGACTCTGGCGGTGGGCTCTGGGACCTGTAATGCGCCCTTGAACAACCCTTGTCACGCCTGGTACCCAAAGAGGTCACAGGCACAAGGGTAAGAAGGGACACTATGATCAAATCTTAGCCCAAAAGGCCGACCCGCACCGGCCACGCCTACGATTGCACCGCCCTCTCATTGTCGGCGTTCCAAGCGCTTGCGTATCTGGTTTCCTTTCCTTCCGCTCTCCCCGTGGTGGCGGTGCCATCGAAACGTCATACACGCCTACTGTCCTCCGACTCCACGGGGCGGCGGTCCCGTCGTTCGTGTCAATGTGTATAACGACCAGAAAGACGACTTGCCGCCCTCCATTCTAAATTTCACTTCTCTTCTGTCGTTCCCAAGGAGCAACGCGCCTACGAAGACCGACGTCCCGATATTCCACGTGACCACTTTTGCGTGTTTCTTCCGGCGGAGAAGTTTTACGCGCTAAACTTACGCGCCTTATGTTGCCTGTACTACCTCATCGCCTACACACAGCCACAGAATAATAATAATACAGTAAGTAAATAACAAGTAACAATAATAAGCAAAATAATAGCAAAATAATACGTACACATCATAATAACTAAATATAATATAAGCTTAGAGAACGAAGAGCACAAAAAAAAAAGACAACGAAGCTCCTTCAGCTCGGCCGATACAGCGCCGACAATTGTTCCGCGAAAAGCTTCCTCTAGCAGGTTAAAACGGAAGTTTGGGCGAGTTGGTAAGCCATATTTGAAACATAACAGTACGTATTTTGAGAGGGACAAGAAGGGAGACACAACACGGACGAGCGCTGACTTGCAACTGAAGCTTATGGCCTGGAACGAAGAATATATAGCAGCTCCAAACAACAGGAGAAACCAAACAAAGATACATATATTCACAGCCGATCATACATGCCGCACTGAACAAGAGAGATAACTGTAATCATCATATCTCCCTCTCCCACTAAAAATGCCAGTTCTTTGGACGTAATCGATCAGGAGTGGCTACTGATGCATGCGTCTTTTGACCAGGCGATGTGCGCTGCTTCGATGATTTCACGCGTTAGTTGGTTCCTATGTTTACTTAAAACTTGTACTTCAAGTGCACGGGCTTAAGAGACCGCTTATAGTGTCATTGTGTACGGCGTCCCTCCCACACGTACTCAGTGCTTACTCTCTCCCTTTCTTCCTCTTTCTATTCCCCTTTCCCCCCAAGTGTAGGGTAGCAAACCGGATGCTGTTCTGGTTGACCTCCCTGCCTTTCCTACCCTTGCTTTCTCTCTCTGTGTGTTCGAGCGAAGTCAGGGTAGCAAGCCCTGCTGTCGCAGTGTGTACCGTTTTTCCTTTTTCTCTATCGTGGGTCTGCTGTTTCATGGAATCAAAAAGCTTTCACAGAAAGGCCAGCCGTCCTTGCCTCCACGTGCCGACCTTTCCGGAAGTTTTGTCCCCACTCCTCTCGGTCATCCCACGCTTGGCGCACACGTGCACCGTTCGACGCGCGCCGCGAGAGAAACGAGGCATCCGGGCGCCTAAACGTCGAAACAGCGAACCCCCTACCGGTATGTCGCAGCGCGGGAGAGCTTTCCCGTCGTTTGCCGCCATATTTGGACCTTGTTTGCCCCCCCCCCCCCCCACCGCGCTGACTCCACTCGTTTCCCTGCCACCCTGACGAACGATGCCTTTTCTCTTTTCTTCTTTTCGTGCTCTTTCGTCTCTGCCACACGGGTATGACTACACGGTGGCATGCAGGCTTGCCGGCTCGTTACTGTAGACCGGAAAGATGCAGGGAGGCGAAAGAAATCACCACTTTCTTTTTTTCTTTCTTCGTTGTTTTTTTTCTAATCTTTTCTTTCATTTCCCTTCCTTCCTCCCCTCACTATTCATTACCTCCTCCTTCTTTCTGCCTCATTCTTTGTCCCTTCCCGCTTTTTTTTCCTTTTGTCATTTCCACCGCTTCCCTGTCTACTTTCTTTCTCTCTATTTTTCTTTTCTTGTTTCCTCATTTCCTTCTATCGTTATTTTCCTGCCTGCTTTCATTACTCCCTACCTTCACACTGTTTACTTTTTTTCCTCCTTTACGTCTTTCTTTCCTTCCCTCATTCAGTTCCAAAGTCCAATGAAAAAAATCTTACATTCTTTTCCTGATTCCTTGCTGTCTTTCTTTCTTTACTTCCGCGTTATTCCTCACTTTCCTTCCTTCCATCTCCATTATCGTTTTTCCCTTGCTTCTTTGTCACCAGTCTTGCCTTCCTTGCACTTCTCCCTCCTTTTTTCTCTCTTACTGCCTTCCTCCTTTACGTTTTGCTTTCTTTTTATTTATTACTTCCCTTGCTATTTTTTAATTTCATTCCACTGTTGTTTTTCTTTCTTTATCTACTTCATTATTCCTTTGTGGACTTCTTTCTTTCTTTCTTTCTTTCCTTCTTTCTTTCTTTCTTTTTTCTCTTTCTTTCTTTTCTTTTCCTTTCCACGAGAATCGCAGCAATGCCAAAGAAAGCCGTAAAGGCGTGGCGTGGAGGGACACGGCATACGGCGAGCGCAAGCTGACCACAGGCCGAGAAAATGCTGCGACATGAGCTGCGCCCTATACCGCGAGCCGCATGAAGAAACAGCCCACCACTGGCTAGTCGGCGATAAGAGAGGCGACCACTCTACCCGTCAGAGACGCGGCCACCGTGTCTTCCCTGCAGTGCACGCGTGCAGTGCGCCGGAAGTCAGGAGCCCCCTCGGTATGGACTGGAAACGCGACATACGAATTTGCCAGTGTTCGGTCTTTTGCGTCTCTACGAGGCATCCTATAGTTCCACGCCGCCGCGTTTATACTTGCTCTTGGCTAGCTTCCTGGATTCGACAACAACGTAGCCGCTGTCTGTCCTAAAAAGGAGATTACATGTAAAGTAATAATAATAATATTTGGGGTTTTACGTGCCAAAACCACTTTCTGATTATGAGGCACGCCGTAGTGGAGGACTCCGGAAATTTTGACCACCTGGTGTTCTTTAACGTGCGCCTAAATCTAAGCACACGGGTGTTTTCGCATTTCGCCCCCATCGAAATGCGGCCGCCGTGGCCGGGATTCGATCCCGCGACCTCGTGCTCAGCAGCCCAACACCATAGCCACTGAGCAACCACGGCGGGTTACATGTAAAGTCGTCCCGGTATATAGAGTGCCTACTGAGGAACCGCTGTCCGTGAAGCAGGCCACTGCCCGTGCGAAGCAGGCGTCCGAACGAGATTATTATCTTAGCAGTAGGTTTGCTGAACCATCCACAATCGAAAACACTGTGTAGCGCATCGAAACACGATACTGTAGGCTTTCCGTGATGTTTCCGGTGCTTAAATCGGAAGTTTCTAAGCTATCAAAAGAGCGTAGCATATACGAAACTTTGAGCATCGCAGATGAACGCGTTCATAAAGATCAGCGAGATAACGTTTTAACCGCAATGGTCGCAGTTAGAGTTCGGGCATAGCGCGGCCCTGCGCGGAACTGGCGTCAACAAGAAAGCAAACGAAAACTTAAGCGCCTACGCAGACCGCAGGTGACAAACAGGATTCTCGACGTTCGCGCGTATAAAGGAGTTGCGCGAGGAAACCCACGCAGCTGTCGGTCCGTGGAGAATAGAAACACTTCGCGCTGTTATAAGGGGGAAAAGAAAGCGTACGACTTGCCCATCCGGTGAAAGGCGACAGCAGCCGCAGGCTGTTTGCGAGCATAAACAACTCGGGAATCGGGTCGCGCGTAAACAAGGCACTGCGACGGGGGCCATATAAACAGCCGGCGTGTGGGCAGTCGGGAGGAAGTGCGCAGAAGAGGAGTTAAGGTATACCGATTCAGAGAACGCAGAGTGAAAGCGGGTGGGATGCATGCATTGTGTACACGCGGGTGGGTTATGGGGCGTCACTAGTATGAAGACAGAGTGTTCTTGTCCTTTTTGGGGGGGCATCCGCGCAAAGGTGTAAATGTTTCATGCAGTAAAGCTTTTACAGCCTCACGTGCAGCGGTGTTAGCTGTAGGACCGACAAATAGCCACCCGTGGGCACTGAAAGCACACCTAAAGTTGATTTCGGCGCTCAGTGGTCCATTGGTGCACGCAAAGGATAAACCCTAGAGGTTCAGCCCAAAGGTTCACACCTTCTGTAGAGATGAAATATGCAAGCGATGATCCGGGTGCTTTGACGAAATTTCTGGAGGATGTTATGGAACACGCCGAAGGCGACGACGACTGCGGATGTAACATGAGCAGTCAAGATGCCATAACGGCTATCGGTCCAAGCTGCCGCTGTACACGAACTTACGTAAGGCCTTTCGTAAGCATGCATTCACCGATAGCATGGCAATTTCTGCTATCCAACTAGGACACTGATACGAAAGGTAAAAACGAGAACTTTCTCACCTTGAACACAAGAGACAAGGCTGCACTCGAGCTCGTATTGATGACTTTTCGGCGATTCTAAGCTTTCCGACCCTGAGCTTCCATGCATAGTGCGTCCACCAAGAAGCATAGCGCAACCCTAAAAAATTTGGAGGACGCTCAAGCTTCGCCTTTAAAAGTGGAACGCGATAGCATTCAAACCAAGACCCCTCACTGATTTTCATGCTTTCCGGCAACTGCAGCTTATGTAAGCCTAACCTTTGCCAGAAAAAACTGGCGGTGAACGCCAAACACGAAGACAAGCTTTTAGGTAGAAATGCAGCCTCTTGCGTGGCTCGATCTCCTGTAATTGTTTCCCACTTCTAATATTTCAGACTGAGAAGAGCCAATACAAAAGATATGCGCTGTTGGTGTTTCCTTTTTTAGTACCTTTGTCTGTGGTCTACTTTTCCCAAAATTCCGAGGAATAACTTTGTAAAGAATGAAAGACAAGGTATGAGCAACTTTGATGGTACAAGAGTGATTCGTTATGTGTGGTCCGAAATTTGGTTCGAAATACTTTTTTGTCGCAGCCCGCCGGACGCCAACGCCGGATTTTCTGCCGCGACGCCCTTAACGCTTTCGCGTTAAAACCACATTCGCGTAGCTGGCCTAGTATTTTAAATAATATCGCTGAAACTTCGACATTGAGAACCCGCCATACGAATTTCGGCGTGCTACCCTTTTAGAAGCACTACATCCTTTGTATTAAATATATGGGCATCGGGATAGGACACTCCGACACCGACGGCGACGACTGTAGTAGTAGCCGAGGTAGTAAAGAAATGATAACTGCTATCGCTGTAAGCAAAACCTCTTCCCGGTCGTTCAGAATACGCACACAACAATCACGTGGGAATATCTGCAAGACTAATAGCATGCAGTACAAAAACTTGCGAATGAAAAAGAGTTGAAGACTGCATATGAAGTCGTATCAGTGATCTTTTTCTTTTACGTCTTCTCATTACGTTCTTAAGAGAGACTGGTTTGAACGACTTGTGGTGAAAACCGCAGTGGTATTGCAAGAGACGCTCGAGCAAAGCAATTGCTGGCCTTGATTGGCAGGCTAACCCAGCCTGCTGCGACAACCCACCGCCACCACCACCTCTTTATCTAATTCTATGCTTTCTATGTTTCGTGTACTTTATGACTAGGTTTCCATGCACAGTGTTGCAGGAAGAAGCATAACGCATCTCTGAAAGGAACATTCCCGTAGCAGGCGAAAGTTCACCCGAATGGTGAAAGTTCACCCTGCACAAGTTTTAGGCGTGTTAGCCCTTTGGATCCATCACAATTTAAGTAAAAAAGTAAACGCGTGCGAAATGATAGCATATACACCGACGGCAAAGAGCAGAGCCGAGCCACTAAGATGCCGATAACTGCTATCACTGACTGCTATCGCTGTAACCACAACGTTTATTTTTTTTTCGGCCACTCGCAAACACAGATGCAGCGATAGGGGGGGGGGGGGAGAGAGAATCCCTGCAAGCCAACTAGCACACTGAACCAATGCGAGGAAGAAAGAACAAAAGAGAGAGAGAGAGAGAGGAACTACGCGCGCGAGGTCAAGTCGATGTCGGTTAGTATCATGCACATCGCGCGGCGGCTCGACACGCTCGCTAATTAGGTTGGCGTGTTACGCGTTACCCGCTCTTGCTTTTGCGCCCCGCCTGTAGGGCGAAAGCTCCTCTACAGCGTAGCACGCGCGCGCTGATTAGCTTTGCAAGCGTCGCGCAACATGTGGCTGGCGGAGGCGACAGCATTGTGGGCGAGTCTGCCGGCATGTGTGTCCACAGCGACGAAGCCATTCTATCCGAAAAGGCGAAGCCATTGTATAAGGCAGGATTACAAAGGCGCACCACACGGGACCAAGCACTGAACAGCGTCAGAGCTTCCATACATATACAGCGATGCTTCTCCACTGACATAGCACGTAAAACTAGATAACCATATTCGTTCAGAACGGTGTCAAGTATCGGTAGAAGCCGCGCTCGGTGTCTACAGTTCGGCTTCGGTTCGGTGAAGCGAACAAAAGAACAACAAGCCGGCGATAGAACGCAGTTCGCGGAAGATGCTCCAGATTAGGTATGCAAATCGGTGCAGCCGTTGCATAACGCTGCAGCAGGCGCACGGTCTCCAGATATGGCGCGCGAAATTTCACGTTGTACCTATATTTACATAGCAGAGCGGCAGAGCGTTCTCGTGTCAAAGGCAGCCCCGCTGGGTCACACGGCATATTTGTTGTTGTTGTTTTTTATACAAAGGATAAAAAATTTCCACACCTGTCGGATAGAGGATCGCAAGATTTAATTTAGACGAGTGCACTTCGAAAGATTGTAACACTGTTCGGTCTTTTTAAAAGCAAATTCTGCACTCTATTACATCGAGAAATAAATATAACAAGAAGACGAGAAAGAGAGAGAGAAAGAGAGAGGAATATAGGAAGGCAGGGATGTTAACCAGTCAAGGGTCTGGTTGGCTACCCTACGCTGAGGGAAGGGAGAATGGGATGAGAGAGAGAAGACGACGAACAAAAAAGTCAAGTAAGTGGAATGCAGAGAACTGCGTGCACAAATATTTTAGGAGGAATCAAAGTTGATGTTATTGTTTTCCTTTCTTCCTGTTTATGAAACAGCATCGAATGATACGAAACGGGTCAGAAATACAGTAATTCCGTTTCCCTTCCCTGCAAGAAAGAACTCAATGGCTACGCCTTTCTTACGCGGAGCACGAAGTCGTGGGCTCGACTTCCGGCCGTGTCGGCCACGCTTCAATGACGGCGAAATGTAAAAAAAGAAATATTTTGTGTGCCATGACTGGCGTGCAGGTTAATAAAAACTCATTTGACCAAAATTAAACCCAACCCCCCCCCCCTCCCCCGCCCACCAACCCTTGCGGCGTCGCCTACAGCTGGCGTATTACTTCGGCCACGCTAAACCTAAAACTGGAACTAATTTTGTTCTATTTCCGTGCCTACAAACACACCCGTCCTCCTCGTCATCCGTTGTCATCTTTCGTCTTGTCTTGCGCGCGCACCAATCATGTGCAGGCTGCACCTCAATACATAGTATGCACGTGCGTCATTCAACGATACTCCGCGGCTTCCGCTTTACGGCAGCGCCATGTTGGGGAGCCTATTAGCCCCGAGAACGAACACGAGCGGCGCTGCGAGCGCCGCTCGCGTGACGTCAGGGCACGGACTCGCTCCTGTCGTCTGCTACAGTTCGGGCGTTGTCCGGGCGCTTTCTGCGGTGTTTTCGTTTGTTCGCCCTCGTTCTCTCTGCTTGTATACTTATGGTGGTCGTCTCAAATATATTTTTACGACGTCTTCCTTTGCGAACATTTATTCAAAGAGCTAATTTCTTAGACAACAATGCAGCTCTCGAAGGCAACGCTACAGTGCCAGCCGAAGCTACGCAGACCAGCCCATTGCGGGTTTTTCATACGCGGATAGACAATCGCAAGACCATAGCCGATAGGAATCCAGTTATGATACCATACCTGCCGCGGTGCAACAAGTATGTCACAAAGCTGGCTATATATGACTTCTACAGCAGTTACCTTGATTTTATTCCGCTAAAACAGGTTTGCTCACGACGAGTAGTTCATGGTACAATATCGAATTTTCGCATTTCCTCACAGAAACGCTCGGCAGTAGCACGGGGACTTAACTAATACTGGAGCTTAGATCCTACACGCCTCACTTGCTTCTTTAACTGCTTGTCAACATTAGGCGGTTCTTCACGTGTTCATTTTTTTTAAACGGCAGAAACTTGAAGTAAAGTTAATGAAGGCTTACAGCTATTTACAGAGTACAAATAGGAATGTACCAATATATATTCCCTTTTCCGTGCTAAACGTTCAACTCACCTCTTTAGAGCGCGTTTGTTAATGATTAATAATGTATGTTATGTTCCTCTTTTTTTGTCTATGTTAGCTAGTGTATATCATTTATTTATTTCAATGCCGCAGTGTGTTTTGCATTGGTATTGTGGAAATATTTCACTGTTCTTTCATATATTGTATAACTGCAATGTTTTATGGCCACTATAGAAATGTAATTTATATGGCGCTTGATGTGTTACCCCATGCAGCCATATTGTACCTAAGGGGGTGAGGTTACCTCAAGCCGCGTCTGTGCGACCTTTTTCCCTCATCCACCTCCACTTACCACTCCTCTGTACATGTGTGTGTGTAAATGGAAATTATTAAATCAAATCAAACTCACTTGAGAAATTTACTGGTGCTTGCTGCTTGAGGAATATACATGACGAATCTGTTTGGCGAACTGACACAGGCTGCTCGGCCCAATTTTTTTAGTGAAGTATGCCTGCTGGACCGCATCGCTGCAGCCAGAAAGAAGTCGAAGCGTCAATGATTAGTAGTATGGGACATATTGAAGATATCGAAATTCCCCCGGTGGAGGGTCAGAAATCAAGTGAAAGTATATGCAAGGCTTGTGGTGCTTTCTTCATTAATGTTTGCGATTGGATTGGAGCAAACTTAATTTGCCTGCAAGGTTCTCTTTTATGTACCGACGAAGCGAATAGTTATCAGTTTGTATAATTGAATAACGCTGGATCGAGACATGGTGAGACAGAAGGTGCTTGAATTTTCCTTTTGTATACAGGAAATCTAAGCTGCGGTGTAGTAGCTCGAGAATACTTTAGCCATTCCAGTTGGCGCTGTAAAAACATGCTTTATGGTTTTAATTCGAAGTTGTAGTGAACTGATGGGTTTCGCGAACATAGCGTGCCTCGCCATACGGACAGTCGATTGCTACCGTTACGTGATCAGGGGTGTGCCATATTGACGATTAAGGCTACTGAGGGCCACTATGAAACATTTCATCACTTTCAATTGAGTGGCTCTCGGTCTTAACAACGAAACTTTTCTCTCAGGTGATTGCTACTATGGTGTTTGTGAATTAACTATGTAAATACTCTACATGACACGCCGTCGTGTTAGCAGCCATGAGCAATTCGTTTTCTTGGAGGCCTGTTTCAGAGGGGGATGAAAGTAGCAGCAAACTTTTTCATAAGAAATGCGCGCCTAACTATTTTTTTGCGCATTAATCAATGGCCATATTTGAATAGAACAACATAACAGAGTAATAGGAATCATGATGAGAGCTTCGCTGGGCAGTGTCTTTCTAAAATCAGATAACATGTTAACGCCATTTACCAAATTTTTCTTCCACGTAAAATGCAATGCCTCTCATAGCTAAATACTAAAGGAATGTTAAATGTTTAGTGAAGCATCATACACAACTTCGCGCGTTGAATTTGCAGATATTCTTTTTTTAGTCAAAATTTACCGATAGACACGGCGCATATATGCATTGCAAAACCTAGTAGACCCCTTTAACGCTACTTAGCTTGCGATATCCAAGCCGCAAAGTTTCTCGACTCACACGCTTTTGAAGAAGAAACTGTGGTTAAGGTATGGCAGCTGAAAGAAGCCGACGTATTCTTCAATACGTACGGCTCGAGCCACCCATGCCCCAAGCATACACGAAGGGAACGAGCGCGCGCGGCAGCCGAGCGAGCCGGAGCGAGCGGCGTCCTGGCCGTGACGTCACTCGCGAGAGGGCGCCACTCCTAATTCTCGGGGCTAATAGGCATTTGCCAGCCTATGCGAGCGCCTGTTGATAAGGTACCCGAAGATGGCGGAAGGTAGCGCATGTGACGTCACGTGCATACTATGTATACTAAATTCTATATGTCTCGTCTCGCGCGCAAGCAAATGTATTTCTTTCTGTCCGATTTTTTTCTGTTTTTTTTTCGAAGCAGAAGTCGCGCATGAACGTGCGAGCCGTTTATAGGGAGGCAACCTTTAGGTTACAGTGTAAGTTGTTGCGTAACACCTAAAAAAGCAAGAAAAGAACAACGCCATAGACGAACGTGCCCTCTTCATGCGCTCGAAACGACCGCCTACGTCTGGGGCAGTTGGCTGACATTTCACGAATTGGTGCCCAACCTGTGTGTGTGTGTGCGCGTGTCGATATATATATATATATATATATATATATATATATATATATATATATATATATATATATATATATATATATAGAGAGAGAGAGAGAGAGAGAGAGAGAGAGATGTGTGTGTGTGTGTGTGTGTGTGTGTGTGTGTGTGTGTGAAGAAACAAAGGAGCACATTTACGAAAATTGCATTTTTAATGCTTTAACGTTGCGGCCGTCGCACGGCCGGTATTCGGCATTCTGACGAAACGGCCCGAAACGTTAAGACATTAAAAATGCATCTTGCCTAACTGTGCTCCCTCGTTTCTTCAACTATCTATGCACCGGACCTACAGAACGTTTGCTTGAATTATATATATATATATATATATTACAGACCGTTCTCGAGCGTATCGGTGGGTCTCGCGCGAGCGCGTTTTGCCCGCCAGGCAAATCGCCCGTCCGCGTGCTGCAGTGCTACGAACGACCTCTTGCGTCTATTATACGCTTTCCTAACTTGATGCACACCATCCAAAGCTAGCCACGAGCGCGGTTTCTCAACGCGTTCGAGTCCTTGAGTCTCGCAATCCTTAGGACGCAAGAGAGGCCACGAGAGTGAGAAAAAGAAGTGCGAGATGAGGGGCGGGGAGGGGGGGGGGGGGAGGCAAATAAATGATGGACGCTTTATTGTTCGGAAGGTAAAAAAAGAAAACGTACAGACATCGGCGAAAAAATAATATGCTCCTCGACTGCGCTTCTTAGCAGCTTTTGAGCAGCTCCCTGTCCGAGTGTTGTTGTTATCTTTATTATTTTCAGACGTTTTGGGATCAAACAAAAAAAAACTGCGCCACAGCCTCACCTAGCCGCTCCATCTTAGTGCGCCGAGTTGTGTTCTTCTGAAAGACTACTTGGGGTTTTCTTTTTCGCGCAAGCATTCGCAGGAACTCGAACATTTTCGAACGCCATTATTGAGGAGCAGTCTCTAGAGTGGATGCAGAACGTGGGGATCGTGTAGGGTTTTTCAAAAATACGAGAGAAGTGCTCAACAAAAGTTTGACGACGTTATAAACAAAAGTTAGTTTACGACATGAACTAGCTCCACTCTGGAAAACGTGCGAGTGCTCCACGTAGCAATTGAAAGAATTCGTTTTAAGTCGAGAGGAATAAAAAGCTGAAAATTTACATATACAACAGAAAGTAAATAACGAAATACAAAATAAATTGCGTGGAACAACGCGTAGCCTGGCCAGACAAAAGGCCCAACGCACGACCCTTCTCATTTAGGTCGGGAGTCATATCCGTAATCCACTCTTGGTCAACAGCTTAGGTGCGTGAACCTTCCTTTGAACAGCCTACACGCGCGCAATGTCATCGGCGGCGACAGCAAGGTATTCAGCCCTCCATGGATCGCTACCCAAGTCCCTCTTTCGCAAGCGCACACAAAGACGCCACGCGCGACACCTGTACCTCCCCTCACGCACCTCCATATACCCTTTCCGTCTTGTGCTCTGGCACCTGACCTACTATTTCAAAACCACCCGCCGTGGTTTCTCAGTGGCTATGGTGTTAGGCTGCTGAGCACAAGGTCGCGGGATCGAATCCCGGCCACGGCGGCCGCATTCCGATGGGGGCGAAATGCGAAAGCACCCGTGTACTTAGATTTAGGTGCGCGTTAAAGAACCCCAGGTGGTCGAAATTTCCGGAGTCCTCCACTACAGCGTGCCTCATAATCAGAAAGTGGCTTTGGCACGTAAAACCCCATAATTTTTTTTTTAATTTCAGAACCTGCGCGATCGCGGCAAACTTCGGTTCTCGAAAAGGCCGGGGGCGTACAACGAAATGTCCGTACTGCGTAGGAGGCGTCGCACCACACCACCCACAAAAGCGAGGAGCTTGTTACGACATCCTAAGTTAGTGGTTACTCTCGTTAGTTAGTGGTTACTCTTGTTAGTTAGTGGTTACTCTTGAAATATTACGTCAAACTCTTGTTATCCGTTGCAGCGGCTAGCTTTTAAGGTCCCTTCGATTTTAGCGACAGCGAAAACGAACCTCCTCAAGAGAGCTCCGAAATTTGAAGTAGTAGTTCTGCGGAAACCCGCAAGGTGGAAAGAAGTGAGGAATAAAGAGAAATCAGACATCCACCCGTTCGTAGGAATTGCTACAAAGGAAACCGATACGGGTTCCTCGAAAGAAAAGCCTCATAGAGAAATTCGTCCCGCACCAGGACGAATTTCTCTTCAACTATGAGGCTTTCATTTCGAGGAACCCGTATGGGTTTCCTTTGTAGCAATTGCTACGAACGGGTGGATGTCTGATTTCTCTTTTTGCAGAGCTCCAAGATGTGGGTTCACTCGACACTCCGTCGAGGCTGAAGCCTGCGTTTTGCGGCACGAGAGAGTCGCAAGCTTCCACCAGTTCAATTTCTTCAAATACTCTCTGGCAGCGAACAGTTCGCCCTTTGACCTTTTACGCTCGAGTGGGCGGAGATAAGCAGGAGGTGGCAGATGCGACCCTCACGTTGCGGTTGACACCGCCGGCCGCGCAAAACATATGGGCGTCTTGCGCTGGAGTTTGAGGTATAGTAGCGGCGCCTGGTGGCGGCGCGGGAAACGACATCTGGGTCGTACCAGCTTGGGTCGTATTGAGCCCTGGCTGTGGCGAAGCACGTTTCTAGGCCGAGTTTTGCGTCGATTCGCACTTTTTTCTGCCCTGTTGCGAGTGCGAAAAGGCTCGTCACTTCTCGCAGACCATGCCGACCACGCTGCGAGCTCGCCGCAGCCTATAGTTTAACGAAAACGGGCTCTCCGTGTGCCGTGGGACGCAATGCTGGGAGCAGACGGAATCGGTGGCGCCGATCCGGAGAGACCTATAGCCCAGCCTCGAGAAGGCGTCACCGTCATTACTTCTGTGTCGTGGGCTGCCATGAACAAGAAGGCCTGAATCCCAACATCATATTCTGCCGTTTTCCTTCAAGGCCTCAGGAAGTGGAGCGTCGGGCGCGCTGCACAGCTGCAGTTCGTCGCGCTGAGTAAGCGAAACTTCGCGCCATGCTGACTGCTTCGCCTGTCTTGAAGCTTGCTTGATTATCTGCGTTCTAATGTTCGGTCTTTTGCACCTACAGTCCCGACAGCAGACCGACATAGCAGCAGGTATGGCTGGTAATTCACGATTCGAGACCCGGCCACAGCGGCAATTAACAATTCGACCGATGCGAAGTGGTGAAGTGACCAGGTGTGTGCAAATGAGCACAAATGGTCGGGCTCATTCGATGACAATTCACTACTCCACTACGAGCAGCACAGGTTAAGAGAGTTAAATGCGCTCATCGTTGATCTCAAGCCAGCACGTTGAGGCAACGCAGCAAGGCAGTATTGATTGCAGCACATCGATGTTCGAGCGCTGTCATTAAAACCTACATCAAGCGAGCGGCGTACGAGCTCGCGCTGCAGCGCGATTCGCACGTACGTGCGAGCTCATATGCATTGCATCAGTTATTACCAGTTATTACTAAAAAGGACAGATGGCTGCTACTACAACGCAGGCAATAACTACTTGTTTAGCGGCATGCAGTCAACAAAGATTGCAGGAGGCCCGCCGTTTCGCGGCATGTCGAAAGAACGCTGCCTTCGCGGCGCGTACGATCGTGCGCTCGAGCAGTTCGTACATCGCGGCGCGTACCGTCGTGTGCTCGAGCAGTTCCGTACACATGATGTCTGCTTATCGTCGCTGTGGATTCATTTATAGCAAGCATTTCCTCGCGTTTGTGCGCCTGAATCTAGCAGCGAGCTTGCAAACCTTACCTGAAGTTCCACTTCGTACGCGACTCGCTTCACTTGCGATTGACACGGTGCTAAAACTTCGCCGCCCAATTATTGAACGGCGTACACGTATTCGGCACTGCATAATTTCTTGCCTTTACGCAGCGTGCCACCCCTGAAAAAATCTTCGGCGCCCGATATTCGCTGCAGGCCGTGAAACAACACAACCGAAAGTGGCGGGTCCATAGTGCAAACGTGCGTTCCGAAGCAGACGACCGAGCTTGGTACGACCCATTTTAGCGCAGAGGGCGCTTTTTAGCACCTTTTTCGCAGCGCCCCCTGGGCAATGCAAGAGCCCCATAGCGAGGTTTTTCCATGTCGGAAGTTCAGGAACAACCCCGCTCAAAGACACCAAATCCTATGTCAAAATAGGGGGGCGGGGGCATGGCGAGGTGGGGGGGGGGGAGGAGGAGGTTGAGCACACCGGCAGCGGGATGCTTCTGCAAACGGTGGATTAGGGAAACATTTCACGCCCTTATGCTGGCTCTAAATAACTCGCAGCCGACGCTATAACCTAAGCCGGAATTCGGGAGAACTTGGTCTTCTTCTCGTTCTTTTTTATTTATTTAGTTTTTTAGTTTTCAGCGAGCGATGGAGAGCAAATAGAACACTTCAAAGGGAGTCACCGAAAGATCTGTACTCCGCAGACAAACTAGGTTTACCGGGATGCTAAGCAGAAGGTCGCGGGCTCAAATCCCCGCCGTGGCAGCCGCATTTCGATGGGGACGAAATGCAAAAACGCGAAATGAAAAAACGTGAAATCCAAAAAAAAGGAGAAATCGCGGTTTTTGTCACGTAAAATCTCGGAATTCAATTCAACCTACATTCACAAGCGGCTATCCCAGCTAAAGTGAAAGCAAACCGTCGGAGAACCTGCGTTGCATTATGAACGCCTTCGCCGACGTTGTCCGTTTCACTGGGAACAAAACGAGCGCTGTAAAATGGGCGAACCGTGACCTACGTGAAAGACCCTCTAAAAGCGCTCACCTAGTCAAAGGATATCCACGCTGCGCCCATGCGTACGCAACGCAAATAAACAAATACACACTTCAAAAAAGCGGCTTTTCCGCAAGAAGACGCATTGTGAGAAGAAGCACGCTTTACAGGCGCACTTTGTTAAAGATGCGACATCGATGAAGTGCTTCAGCGGCTTCAACAAAGAGCCGTTAGTAAAATAAACTTATTTTCTCTTTCCCTCTTCCTCTCTCTCATGCGAAAGCTTTAATTATCGCGAGGAGCTGAGTATTCCGACAACACAGCATTTCCGCAAGACATCAGTCGTGATATAATAGGGAATTTTAGAAATGAGGCACCCAAAGTTAGGGGACGCTATCAGCCGGGCGTACAAAAAGCGCCAAGGGCATTGAAATGAGTTTGGGTTTTGGAATACGCAATACGGCTAGAGGACGCTATTTCTAAACCTCCCTGCTACACTAGCCTCCCGTAAGTTGTTCCCATCCCGAAATGTCGCATTTAACGTACGTTTATTACGTGTAACAATAACTGTGCCAATAACAAATTACAACCGATGAAGCTCATACAAAAGTTTGTGAAATTGAGGACTTCAGGCGCACGTGCTAAATTTATCGGACTGAACCTCGTCAGTGGTCGAGTGGCTGTTTTTTTTTAATTGATCTATGACAATCAGACTTTAGCGCTTGTTTCTACACAGGCGCACTTCGAAATCTGGCACCTGATACAGGTACGCTGTAAGCATCTCGTTCTCGCATCTCGTTCTCGCATCACGTGAACGCTACCTTGTGGTAATTCAATACGAGAAACACGATTGTATTTAGTGCCGCTGGGTCGATTCTCAACCAACCGCAGCGGCAGGCTTCGTGTCACAACGCATAGCACGACGCACCGTGCTGCAGTCTACAACAGTGTGCCGTCGCAAAATGTGCACCTATCTACGCTATCTTTACACTTGCGGAAGAGAAATTACCATGGCAACAAGCAGCACCACTGTAACTAATAGCTAAAATAAACTCTGGCCTACTACTTGTCAAAGGGAACATGTTCCCTTCGAGAAGATTTTCCCGTCATACGGACGCTTTACAGAAGGCAACCTGCAGACCCCTCCCTGGACCACCACCTACGTGATCATCGGGGTTGGATAAACGAGAATCTAACTGATCATTATCTACCAGATCAGTGCTGCAGAATATTATTAATACGAACTTAACCGAAAGGGCGACTTTTGCTAGGACAGAAAACGGCGCGCAGTAGCCTACAGACACAATCAGCGCGACGCCTATGATGATACAAAACAAGTTCCTAGTTGCACGCACGCTCCAACCAACCCCTAAGACATATCACATATTTTTATTTCTGTACTTAGGTTCCTAAACCATAAACCGTAGAAAAATTACTGCCAAGCATAAGATCACACTAAATAATTTACTATATCAAATTTTGTACGAACGATTTTCGGTTCCCTTCCCCAGGAGCTGAATGTCAAGTGAGGTCATCACGCGGAACATGATCACGTGGGAGCACTTCCTTTGGGCTGCGCCTTCATCAACTGCTGCCCGCAGCTCTAAGAGACGACGCTTGGTTTTGCTTGGAATTAGTTTACATTACATAATTATGGGAGCGCTAATGAACATACGTGCTTAAAAATTTCGCAAATCTCACAATCAGTACTTTCTCTCCCTCTCTCTGAATTCCATATCTCCTCATGGCGAAAAAAAGAGTACGAAGGCAACTTAAGGCGCAGCGCCGCTTCTTCGCTAAGCCACCTGCTCGCTGAAGTGCGCATGCGCAAATTTTATGGCAGTATGTCCCTTAGCTTCCCGACGACAGCAATTTAAAGCGCGCATTCTGAGTGATACCTCAAAGCTTGAGATTACCGACACTCAGAAACGCCGACCCCTGTTGCGATAAATCACCTACTCGCTCACACATGCACCAAGTCAGCAGCAAAGATTTCCGTCTACATCTTTATCAGCTTGCCTATTACCGTTTAACGTGCGCGCAATGAATTGTACGCGATAGTGCGACACTGCGGAGACTACGAAACGGTGATTCCCGATTCGCGCAGCTGTGCCACTGCTTAACGTGCCAAGCTGCGGCGTGAGCAATGCGGCGCATAGCGATCGGTATGCGAGTCCCAGCACCACGGTACAGCGTCGCACACGCTGCTGAGCCCCAGGAACAAGAAGAACCCTGCGCGCGCTCTCATTAATTTCCGCCCTCTCGCGGTTCGATTTGTCCCCGAGCGAACGCAATGACTTCCGCGACGGCGAACCCGCGTTCCCAGTGTCTGAGGCGGCAGCTGCTTTAATGAGCGGGGACGAGAGACTGCGCCCCTTTCGAGCCCACAATTTCCGGCGTGTGCTGGACTGGCGCACAGAAAATATGCTTCGAGGGTTGGCGCCAATCTGCGGCACGCGCTGTGGTCGCGTAAGCGAGCGCGCGGTTTCCATCGGCTACGGACCGATAAGGGCGAAGACCAGCCTACGTGACAAGCGAGCGCTGTTGTTTTTGTTGCTGTAGTTGTGGCTGTCGTAGTTGTTGCTGTTGTGGTTGTCGCTCTCGTTGTCGCTGGTGTTGTTGTTGTTGTGGCTGTCGCTGTCGTTGCCGCTGGTGTTGTTCTTGCTATTGTCAGGGTCGTCGCTCTCGTTGTCGCTGTCGCTGTTATTGTCGCTGTCACTGTCGCTGTCGTTGTCGTAGTCGTCGTCGCTGTTGTTGTGGTTGTCGCTCTCGTTGTCGCTGGTGTTGTTGTTGTTGTGGCTGTCGCTGTCGTTGCCACTGGTGTTGTTCTTGATTTTGTCAGGGTCGTCGCTCTCGTTGTCGTTGTTATTGTCGCTGTTAGTGTCACTGTCATTGTCGCTGTCATTGTAGCTGTCGCTGTCGTCGTCGTAGTAGTCGTCGCTGTTGTTGTGGTTGTCGCTCTCGTTGTCTCCGGTGTTGTTGTTGTTCTTGCTGTTGTCGGGGTCGTCGTTGTCATCGTCGCTGTCGTTGTCGTTGACATCATCAGAGACAACGACATCAGCCTCTGGTGCATATCGACACAATGAACGAATGAGCGAATAATCAAGTCACTGGCGCATGATCAAAGAAATACATGCTGTAATAGCCAGAACAGTGATTACCTAGTGCAGAGACGACAACAACACACTAAGCCTACTATGAAAGCGATAGCCAAGCACAAGCACACACGAAAGGTAATATCCCAGCACATATCAAGACAAGGCTGTAACGACTAAAATGAAGTTTGCACGCAACACAAAGTCAGCATAGATATTGGCACTGAAGAGTCAAGACAGGATAGGAATCAAAATTGGTATATCTTTCTACATCACCTTCAAAAGAATATGTTTCATTCAGACACCATTTCATCAGAGTCTCGCAGTCTGCCTGCTTCCGACGAGGTCACATCCTTTTCCATATTTGCTGTGCTATTCAAAAGGTCTTATTGGTTCGCCGTCGAGCACAAAGCAAACATTAGTATCGCGCATTTCAGCCACCCAAGCTTTGATATTTCCATCAGGAATTTCTAAAAACAATATTAAAGGATGCCGAAAAGCACAGCTTCAGGAGTACAACATACAAAATTGTAAGTTCTCTTACTCGTTACGCAACGTATATTGAAGTCGCTTCCATTGCGGCACCGTATTAGAAGATTGCGTGCCACGTTTCAACAGTTTCGAGAAAATTTATAGAAAGACAGAGGGCACATACAAATAAAATATCACGTCGTTAAGAAGTCCAAGGATGGTTTCTTTAGTAAACGCAGCTGGTTTTCTTTTTAATGTAATGTGCAGTAGTAATGATTACTCAGCGTTTTTCATTTGGCACGACACAGGTGCGCATACTGGAGGGCTTCGAGACTGGTAAGACCTTGTCAGACACTCTTTTCAATGGGTAATGTGGCGACACACTCATCATTTGATTTTTTTATTTTATTTTAAGCGCGCCAAAAGCAGTCGTAATAACGTTTTGTGGGCGAGTGTTGAACACAGGAACAAATCCACCATCAGTCTTTCGTTTTGTTTCTTCTCTTATACTATGGCACCCAGTTCCAGTCCCTACAGGAGAAGGCGAAATTCCTTGAAAGTGCACGTTCTACGTTGTATTTAATGCTCCCTGACTCACTTGTTGGCAAATCTATCTTGTGACATATTACATACACATATAACATATACCGTATAACAAAAGGGCTTTTGTGGCTGGGATGGCGTCTCCGCTTCTATCGCAGGGCACTAAAGTACCACTAGTTTCTATTTTGCCAAGTTATACCAAGTATAACGTTTTTGCAATAATATAAAGAACGGCAGTATACCTCCCCCCCTCCCAAATATTTGAACTCCTTACTTCAATTCACATAACAATAAATATGCGAAACTGCGTTCCAGTGAAGTATAGCCCCTGTTATTCGGAACAATGCTCCACATACTTGGAACTTTTATCCGCCCCTTCCCACCGCGTAACTGTAACACTAGAACCACGTCTGAGCATGTGGAAGTTCGTTCCGCCTACTCTATTATAGTTCCATTAGAGGTGTACGGAATCATTTCGCCGCATCGTAGGTACAAATAATGTATGGAACACTGCTGGAGACACTACTGACCATCTCACTTACGCGTTGTTTCACATATTTAATGTCACGTGACCTAATAAAAGTAGATTAAGAAAAGTCAAAAATTTATGCAATGTCCTTCCTTATCTTTTGCGCTCTTTAGGCGAAACGTTGTTCCACTAAGGTAAACAGGAAATACGTGCAAAAAATTTTCCGCTTAATAGCTGCACCCGCAGGTGCAACCGGATTAACAGTATAGTTTTCTTTTTCTGAAGATACACAGCACCGAATTTGCTCGATCTATTCGCTTTCGTCAGTACTTCCTTTTGGGCGAGTTGGTTCATCTCGAAACATCTGGGCAACAGCGCACACAGACGACTGCAAGAAGGAAGACACGTACACACAAGCGCAGACTAACAACTGGCTTGTTGTTACCAGTTGTTGGCCGGCGCTTTGTGTACGTGTCTCGCTTCTTGTATACACACGTACGCACAAGCGCTCCCTAACAACTGGTTGTGTCTCGCTTCTTGTGGTCGTCTGTTTGCGCTGTTGCCATGGGTGACAGCGCAAACAGACGACCGCCAGAAGGGAGGCACGTACACACAAGCGCCGACTAACAAGTGGTTGTGTCTCGCTTCTTGCGGTCGTCCATTTGCGCTGTTGCCATGGGTGACAGCGCAAACAGACAACCAGCAAGAAGGGAGACACGTACACAAGCGCCGACTAACAACTGCTTGTGTCTCCCTTCTTGTGGTCGTCTGTTTGCGCTGTTTCCATGGGTGACAACGCAAACAGACGACTGCAAGAAGACAGCCACGTACACACAAGCGCTGACCAACAACTGGTTCGCTGTGGTCTTGGGGTCGTCTGCTTGCGCTGTTGCCCACGTGCTTCTATCTGCTTTCGCTTACCTTTGCCTCCGGTCCACCGGCAGGGACGGGCGGTGTTCGCATCCGGGACCTCGGGAACTCGCTGACGGCTCAAAGAACTCGCGCAGCAGCGCCGTGCCGATCGAGGAACGCCGTCTAGCGGCTGCCCAAAGGCCACCGGGAACACAGCTGGCAAACGCCATGTCCTGGTGCGAACGGACACACCGCGCCGTTTTTCGTTACGCCAAACACACAAGGACCACGGCTCGTAAAATCCAACTCGAACTGGAGATACGTTCCAAACGTTCTCGCGCCTTTCTAACAAAAAACAAGAATGTGCAGCGCATTTGATAAGCGTAACGGGACGCAAGTTGTAGTGACACCAATTGCAGTATACACCGTGATCTGACGCTAACAGAAAAGAGAAAAAATTCGATCGTTCCAAAAGTAAACGCTTTATAGAAAGATGTGTTTTTTGTGGGACTGTGCAGAAAGAGGAGAATCTATTTTTTGAACTGAATATTTTGTTGTCATAATCGTTACGTTTGTTGCCCTAAAGGTGGAACCACAGCGCCATGGCACCGCTCTGCAATTTACTGACGTAACTGAATCAAGCCAGCCATTGACAAGTAAATGTATAACTAGCCTGGCGATAGCGTCTTTTCTTATGTTATGAAAAACGGTTATGTATCTTCCTGCGCATTTCCCTGAAAAAAAAGCATTGTTGTACGCGAGATAACTGTCGAAATGTTAAATTTAGATTTCTATCGTTACCTCTAGGATCATCCGCTATAAGCGAGACTCCGCAAGACTGTATCCATCCAGAAACTCTGAAACACATATCGAATACACAGCAGACGATACTAAGAACAGGAAATTCGCAGTACGGGGCAGTGGACCAGAATTGCTGTAACCAGCTCACCCTGACACTGACTTCAACGCTAGAACATCCACATCACCCACCCGTCGGCTATCTTCCGGAGCTCTTTGAACAAAAAAGTGAAGATGCCAATAAAGGGCCTCAGCAAGGACATCTCGTGTGAACGATACAGTTCGTCATATAATCCGCAGTCTCGGAATATAATGTGCAGAAGTATACAAAGCTAAGAACATCGGCATACCTAACTATCCTAGTGAAGGCTTTCCGAAACCTTGTGTTGTGGCAAAACGTTAGGGGCCCAAGCCATATAAAACACGCCAACGATACAAAAGAGTTCTCCATGAATTTAGAAGAAGGAATATCTTGCTGAAATGTGGCAGCGCTCACTGGCAAGTCGTGCGCAAGATACAGTCGATAGATAGCGCGAGAGATGGGAACATGAGAGCTGCAGCAAAAATGCGCACCGGAATATCTAGCCGACATTGGATCTTAGAACCAGACCGAGTGCGACTCTGAAATGCGGCTGCTAAAACTCACGCGGAGAGTCGTGAATGACCGGACTTCATAGAAGTGCTTCAAAACTTCAAGTCAAGCGCACTGTAAATGTTGCAACAAGTGGATAAGGAAAGGACATAATCGTGAGTCAGCGCTTAAAGGCAGCGCGAGGTTGTGCAGGGCTGCGTTAAATAACATGGAAGCTCATCCACCTCTTACAATGTGTGACGAAATGTCACAATTGCATAAAAAAAGCCCTAACAGACACTTTGTCCTGTCGATCGAGTTCGCGGCCGAGTAAGTGAATTAAATGTAGGATCCGTTACTCTCAGGGTGTGAAGATCAATGAGATGCCTAGCGATGCCAGCTTACTCCACAAACATGGGTGACACTCTGCCTGAGACGACATAAATGTCAACTTTCAGCTGGCCGGCACCTCAGAAACAACGGAAACGTTCTCATAGTTTCGTTGAAGACAGAGAGATAGCAAAGACGAGCGTCCGGTTTGCTACCCTACACTGGCGGTAAGGCAAAGCGGAAATAGAAAGAAGAGAACGGAAGTGATCACTGCGTGTGCAACGAAGAGTCTGCCACCTTAATAAAGTGAAAGATTGGGCCAGTTGGTTTTTCATCCTGAGGTGAACTAAAACAGCCCGAACTAAAACATATGCACAAGGAAAAGGGACACACGGAGACAAGCGCTAACTTCCACCTATCGGTTTTCGTTTATTGGCCGGATCTACATACACAGAGGAAACGAAAATTCTGAAAGCGAAATACAAAGACAAATCCACGACACCATCTAAGTGCGCATGCCTGTGCTTTCTGCCACTATCCTTTCGCGGACGGTGAAAGGAAGACACGTCACTTGGAAATGAAATCGTCGCCTACAACAACTCGAACACCGACCGCCACAAGCTCAAACGAACAGGAGAGAAATATTCGCACAACTTAAACTGCCAGTGAAGGACCCGCATTCAGAGACACACGCCTACGGTCACACAGTCACTGACCTCTAAACGACGCCAGCAAGTACCGCATCGACGGTCCAACCTACGCAGGTAACTAAGCATCCGACCACAAAGCGAAAACACCACCTTCTCTCCGCGACTACAACACCCGTCGACTCGAAGTACAACTCCGCAGAGTCCCCGGCACTCACTGAATCGTCTCGCCAACCGCCCACGGTCGACGCTCTCTTCTCCCTCGACCCCCAGCACTGGCCCAGCGGCCCGAGACAGGCGCTGGAAGGCGCGAAGAATCCGTGCTCGTGCAGTTCATCCGGATCGCCCGGGCGCATCTTTCTGGCACAGTGGGATTATACCCTCCGCGTGGGTCATCAAACAACGCACGACTAACCGGTGCCGTACCGTTGCGTGAGCGTCGGTGGGGAGCCGGAGAAGATGGGGTGAGTGGGGAGTGGGGAGTGGGGAGTCGGTCCATACACCCAGCATTGCCTAATTCCGCGCAGTGCGGCGAAAGCTACGGGCCGCGTCAGCCAGCCGGGAATAGGTAACCGGGATAAAGGCTACTCCACTGCGCGCCCTTAACCAGCTTGCGCGCGACGCCGACTAGACTCGAAGTTTCGTCGCGAAGATTTAGAAGCGTGCAAATGGCCGAGCCCTGCTCCCTTCACAGAACGCGCACTCGGATCTCCGTGGTGACTGACGTCACACGAAGCCCTGCTAAGCTTCGCTGCACCGTATACGTAATTCGTGAGACGAAGCACACAGTGCGCGAGCGAACGAACCGAACGGTCAGAAAGCGAGCGAACAGACAGACCGGTGCGGCCTTCGTGTCCTCCATTCGGCGCCCCCGGTCGTGTGACTCCGTGTATATGTGCGGGCCCCGGCGAACCGGGTTGAGATTTTGCACGAGGTAGATGGAAAGGCATCGCCCTATGCTGAGGATGGGGCTGGCGAGGTTGTGTAGGAGCCGGAGAGAGTGTGAACACGGAGCTATGGCTTCAGTGGGCGACAGGTGGCCGGATTCTCTCAAGCCTCCCCCTCCACCCCCCCCCCCCCCTGCAGCGTGAACCCCGGGTTCGAAGCCTACTCCTCTCTTTCCTCCCTTCTTCCAAAGCGGGCAGTGTCGGCCTTCGGTTCGCCTCCTTGGCTCCAATCGGCACTGCTTATTTGGCGTGGGTCTGGCGAAGCTGCGATGGCGGGTCGTCACGCTATGATTCCCGGGGACAAGGCCCTTCTCGTCTTTGCCGGGGTTGCAGGGCGATAATAAGGTCACTGCTGGTTCGCCATCACCACATCGCCCAAGGAATCGTTCGCCAAGAGGTACACCAAGACGTTGCGTCTGGTTGGAAATGCGTTGTCGTGCGTGCCAGCATGAGGGTCTGCGAGTCTCAGTTTGAGCGAGCGTGCGTGCGTGCGCATGTGTGTGTGTGTGTGTGTGTGTGTGTGTGTGTGTGTGTGTGTGTGTGTGTGTGTGTGTGTGTGTGTGTGTGTGTTTGTGTGTGTGTGTGTTTGTGTGTGTGTGTGTGTGTTCATCACGCTAATGTCGAGTCATCAAAAACATTCGTATTTTTTTCCTTCGTTATTCAGCGCCTTCATTGTGGATTCACAAAAAACGCATTTCGTTAATCGATGCTTCAGCCACTGTGCCGCCGCACTGACGTCTTGTTGCCTTAGTTTCAATCAATATAATGAGTTTCATTAATCAGTTTCAGTAATTTCATGAATCATATAATAAGTCATAACGAGTTTCAGGTCAATTGTTACTCTTAAAGAGACTTCATTCATTCAACGCTTGAAGTGCCACCTGCTCCACATACATGGTAGAGTGCGGATTACGTGAAAACTACAGAAACGCAAGACTTCCTCCTTTTCTTTTTCCTGATTGGACAAACAAAGCAGCTGCTCACAAGTCTCCAAGTTACGGAATCTGAACACGCTGTTCAGTCAAAGTGCGGAAGGCCTGCTGATTCATGAGTGACCTGCAAAAACAAAAGAGCTGGCGAGAAAAAAATCACCCCGTTCGCAAAACTTCGCCCCACTATTGAGCGCCGTCAGAAAAAAAAGAAAAGTAAGATATATCGCAAGGCACGACATAGAGAACAAACTGCCCAATAAACAACAATTCTCCTGCTGGGTCTACAATTTCGAGCACGCTCTAATTAGTACGCAAAAGGGGGAAGGGGGAGGGGACGTTGACGAGAGAGTAAGTGCACCGAAGAGGAGTTTCAACTAACCCCAGGCAGACTGTTCTCTGAGATTTCTCGGCTTCGTGAATCTAGTTCAAAAGCGGAGTCTAGGAACTAGCACAAAATGAAGTACTGTGTCAAAACCACGACCATTGCAAAATTCAACATGAATTAACTTTTTGAAAACGCGAGCTTCTTTTGCTTGTTACTTTTCATCACAAAGAAATTACTTGAGGCCTCCCCCTGAATAACTAGCGAAGTTGTAAAGAGGTCGAAGTCGTGCAAGTGTTTGGTAATAAATGCTGGTAGAAGACTTTAGATAAACTCGCATTGCTCTAGTTACGCAGAAGTGGGGTCAGCTGAGCGAGCTGGTACGTGTCCATGTTTAACTTTTCAGTGCGAAAATTACACAAGGACCGAAAGTAAGCCCCCCCCCCCCCCCCCCCCCCACACACACACACCAGCGCTTACTATTAAGTGATCATTAGGGAAGGGTCAAAGACAACAACATCAGGACTAGATGCACACTTGTATAGCGCACAAGTTACTTCACTGGGAGGGCATACGTTGAGCTAAGATTGACCAGAGAAATCGGCGAGGCATGGCACATAAAGACGAATGGGACATATGTGAGTCCACCCTCATTATCCCTGCATGACAAATCGGTACCCTTTCTAGGTGACAAGAGAGAGCAATCAGTTACTTATTTTATTCAACGCATACTGTTTAACGCACTTTTTATGCCTTTGTAACACAACTTATGTCCTCTCATTGAAAAGCGTGCGTGCAAATCAAGACCGCATCCAGTGTTACTGCTGTTACCTTCAACCCTTTCTTCAAAATAAACGTGTGGTGTGGGGATCCCAGACGGAAGAGGCATACTCTAGTTTCGGGCGCACAAGAGTCTTATATAGAAGTAGATTTAGGGACACAGGCGTCAGGGGAAAATTACGGCGAAGGAAACCAAGTGTGCGGCTAGCAATATTAGTGATGTGTGCAACGTGTGTTTTCCATGATAGGTTGGCAGTAATGTATACGCCAAGGTACTTATAATTAGAGACTGAAGTTAAAGAAGAGTTATTAAGCAAGTAGCTGCATGAAGACTGGTTAGGCGTCCACTTTATTCTCATTGCTTTGCACTTACGAATATTTAGTTTCATAAACAAGGTGCGACACCAAGTGGAGATGTTATCCAGATCAAATTGAAGAGTGGCTGCATCGGAAGGTTTAGATATCTGTCTATATAATACGCAGTCATTAGCGTGGAGTCTAATTTGTGAGTCAATGGAATCAGGAAGGTCGTTAATATAAATTAGAAAAAGCAGACGGCCTAGTACGGAGCCTTGGGGAACTCCGGATGTTACGGGGCATACAGGTGAGTCACAGTCATTAATTGAAACTTACTGGGTACGGCCCTGCAAAAAACACTCGATACACTTCATCAGATTAGTATCAAGATTTAGTTTACTAAGCTTGAAAAGTAGTAGTCGATGTGACACAGTATCAAATGCCTTCGCAAAATCTAAAGAAAATGCATTCCACAGATGACGAACAATCCAAAATGGAAAACAAAGTATTGGTAAACGCGACCAGTTGAGTTTCGCAAGAGTGGTGTTTGCGAACACCGTGCTGATTAGGTGTGAAGAAACAGTTCGATTCGAGATGCGGCATTAGGTTAGAATATATTGTATGTTCAAGCAGCTTGCATGGAATTCATGTTAATCAGATAGGCCTGTAGTTGTGGGGTCTATGAACATCCCCACATTTATACACCGGAACCACCTTTCCCACCTTCCATCCGTTCGCAAGCGTGGGGCTCTGCAATGACTGCGAAAAGACATACGACAGTATTATGGATGAATAAGTATGGGTGTTCTTCAAAAACTTGTAGGTAATACTATCGGTACCAGCTGACGATGAAAGTTTCGCAACTTGAATGAGTTTGGAAATGCCTACCCAGTCGATAAGGATGGGGTCCATTTGAAAGAAGTCAGGTGCAGGAATAACAGGAACGATTATTGGTGCAACATGTGAAAAAGATAATGAAAATGTGTCATTGAGTAAGATACAGCACTGTTTATTTGAGACTCATCGATCGTTCTTCAAGCGAACTTCGTGAGATTCGCGCATTCCGATAACATTCCAATATCTGCGTGGATTTGAAGTAAGTGAAGAAGGAAGGGTTGAATGAAAATAATTGTGTTTAGCACCGATGAGAGCAGGTTTATATTCCGCAGCGGTAGATTGATAAGTCAACCTTGCTCTGTCAGTCATAAGTTTCTTGTAGCGCTTCTTGTTGTTTAGTAAGCATTTTAACGATAGGTTGAACCCCGGCGAACGTCACGCTTGCTAGATATTCTTCGCAGCGGAATATACTGATCGATGAGCGCTTCGACTTGCGTTTGAAATAACCGCCAGTTCTCTTGCACTGTGCGTTCCCAGAACTGCGGAAAGAACTCGTCGACGAACTTTTCCAAAGCGGTATTAATGGCTCGAAAGACTGCTCTCCCGTAATCGCGGATTACTTTCGAAAGTTTCGATGTGCGGCGCAAGCGCGATGACGTAGTAAAAGGGATTGTAGGGTGATCACTTAAACCTGGCAGTAGGGTTAGGGAAGAGACAAAATCGGGATAGTTGGTGAGCACAAGTTCGAGTACGTTTGCATGCATGAAGGGGTAACGCGAGTTGCTTGTTGTACGAGCTGGGAAAGATTACATGTAGAACACAGGTCAATGAAAGCTATACACTGTTGTTTCTTTTTTTTTAATCCACTGTTTTAGGGAACGGGCCACCCCCCCCCCCAAAAAAAAATAAACAGGCAGTAGACGCAAAAAAAAAAGGAAACTGGGTTTGGGCGCGCAAGAATGCTTTGTGTGCTGATGGTTTGGTTGCACAAATAGGGAAGCAATGACAGCGATAACAAGATTTAGTTTCTCACTTGTACACAATCTGACTCTCTTCTAACAACGCTCACCCACTCAGGTCAGTGCATAGCGTTTAAGATCAAGTTTAGCATCGGCGGTTAAAGCCAGCCTTTACGCGCAGAAACAAAAAAAAAATATCATAGTTTCGTATCGCTGGCGCGACATTCTATTTTCGCAGCCGCACAAAAGAACACTCTAATGCACCTGTCATTGTAACTACGTCTTTTAATAACGCTCCTGGAATCGGAAACCTGCAATGTAAGGACTGCGTAGTGGGAGAGATCATCCGTCGTCTTCCGCTTTTCCTTTGTCCCTCCGTCTCCCTTGCGGCGGCTAATACACGAAATCTAAGAAAGACTGCAGATTGGTTCTACGCAGTGCCTTGTGTTACAAGCTCCGGCCAATGTGAAGCACAGGAGCGAACCACGAGGTCGAGCCTCTTCTCTAAAAATAAGCTCTTCTATGCCGTGGCTGGATAGATCGATGCCGGTACTTGAAGCTGGAAGTCGGTTGTGTACGCCCTGGGGGGGATACTTCCGACTCTCGAAACTGCCATGTGTTGCTCTTTCCCATGGAACCGCTAGGCGTAGGACAGCACTTGGCGGTTCCTCGATACATCCACCGTGCGCGTTTTATTTTACCTAGCCGCTTTTTTTCTCGGTGCGCGCGCATAGAGTGGCGAAGAGATACCTTCGATCGGCTCCTTGTATGCGCTAGCCTGTATAACATCGAGCGGATGCCTGAGATTGCTGCTAACAATCGTAGGTGGTCCAGTTTCCTTTGAAAAGTGCCACAGGCCCCTTTGAAGCCTTGCACATGCAGGCCAAAGCCCAGAATGTTCCTTTGTGAGTGCGTTCACAGTGACTGCCTGCTCCGCTTATTGCGATAGCAGTCATACGTGGACGCTTGAGGCCGCTTCCGCCGTATATAGAGCTGTTCCGCTATCGACGGCAAATACGTGGCCCGCACGCAGAGAGTTGGGCGAGGGGGAGGGAGGGTGTTCTCCAGAGATGCGGAGTGCGTTTGACTGCAAAAAAACAAAAACGACGAAGCTAAGTGGACGCATCGACTCGATGTTGGAGCCCGGCCAGCATTCTGCCTTCCACTGCTGGCGTTAGCGTTACGCACACTCACGATAGCGCTCCTGTTGAGCTGCCGTTACTCGTCCACCAATAGGAAACAATTTAGAAGCCTATTAAGCTGTCTTAGGCACTCCGCAAACAAATCCACGCGCCCCTTCCTTGGTTGATTTTTGTATTTCCTTTGTACTTTCCTGCGTCCTAGAAGCTTTTCTAACTTCCGCCTTCATCAAATGCCTTACGTGCCCTGTTTCTCAGGCGAATGTCGCAGTCCATTGAAGATATGCTCTATCTGCACGTACAATGCTGTTGAAACAAAATCGCAGGTATCACACAAAATACGATACGACTGTCATAGTCATCGCAGTTTCAGAAACGACAGCGACAGCCGTCATTATTGAAACGCATGTGACATAGCCTGCCCAGATGAAGCTGCACTCTACCTACGAAACTGCTACCACTCTCTGTCCATCATGTCCCTGTTGCTGCGGCGCTAAACATTGGACATCTGCAACATTGCTGGAACAGCGTTAGCAGTGACAGAAGTAGGTGTCAGCCCTGTCACCGCTGAACAGGCGCTCTAGTTACGAAGTTGTGGTGGTTATCTGCCGGAGCTATCGTTATTAATACTGCATTAAAAATGACAGCTATCGCTGTCACAGCTCGGACAGCGATAGCAGTAACAGCAATAGCGCTTACCACCGTAACAACTGAAAGGTCCCCCGAAGCACAAAGCAGTTACAACCATCAGCACGGCTATTGCTATCATGATAGCTACCAAAGATTAGCTGCGACCGCGATAGTTATAAATGCAGTTACTATGGTAGGAACGCCCGAAGTATGAAGCACCAACCTGCTACTGCTGCGTCATTTCTTTGAAGCAATAACAACACAGCTATCATTGTGACTCCATGGACCTGGTACTCTTCGACTCTG
Source organism: Dermacentor albipictus (assembly GCF_038994185.2). Classification (NCBI taxonomy): domain Eukaryota; kingdom Metazoa; phylum Arthropoda; class Arachnida; order Ixodida; family Ixodidae; genus Dermacentor; species Dermacentor albipictus. Next base: position 92,430,775 of record NC_091828.1, on the reverse strand, counting down.
TGGGCAAATAATCCTTGCACATAGGACACACGTGAAAACCACTTTTAAGTGTGCGCACATGAAATGCACAAACTGCCCGAATTTGTTTTCACAAGGCGCTAGCTGGAGACTGTACTGAAAGCGTCGTTTTCTGCTAGTGTGTCCTCCGTGAAGGACTTCGGATGACTTAAAGGGAACCTGAAGAGTCTGACAAATTCAATAAAACGCTCATATACGGATGCGGGACCTTATAAACCATGAAGGTAAAATTTTGGGGGGATTTTTCACTTAGGAGCGACGCAATCGTCAGTTAAAATTGCGCTGTAGCTCCGCCCCCCGTCGAGCGCCGCGTGCTGCTGCTGACGCTGACGATGCGAGCGGAGACCGGAAACCGCGGCTTAGTGACGTCAACACTGGTGTTCCGCTCCTTCGCAGTCTCCACGACCGTGCCTGACCGGGCTTATTTCTGCGTGCGTGCCGCCCTAATCTGCTTCGCTCGACCCTACATTCCATTATTTGTGTGTATATAGGAGTGGTAGTTGACGTGCGCAGCATCAATTGAACTTGTAGGCCGATCATGCCGGCGTTCTGTGCAGCCTACGCTTGCTAGAACAGCAGCGGCCGCGACGATGTTTCGATGTTCCATTAGTTCCTGCAAGACAAGAAGCTTTCAGCTAAGTGGGAGGCTGCTGTGAAGCGAAACAACTTCAAGCGCTCAAGAACAAGTGTTGTGCTCTAACCACTTCAGTGACGATTACTACCGGAGTTTATCAATAATGCATGCTTTGGATTCTCCTAAAAAAAATTGTTAGCACGCTGAACGGAAGGTGCATGTTTATCGCCCGCACTTGACGCAGGTTTCATCGCCAAGCGCCGCGAATTTTCTATTCGCACGTGTGTTGTGAAACAGCCTGCATGCAGCTACCATAACGCAGTGCAAGCGTAAAGTTTGCATATGTTGGAAAGCCTGCTCACGCCAAGACGCTGCACTCCCCCTTCTCTCGCACACATAAGAAACCGACCATCTCACGTAGCCGACGGAATTCGCCGGTTACGAGTAGCGTGCGGATGGCGCGCTGATGAAGGTTCCATACTACACGTGCTACAACAGCCGGTAAACTTTTCCCGCGTTTAAACTGTCTGTGTAGATTGCCGACAGCTTTGGGGCAGCACACAAATGCTGAAGATCGCATCACCGCTTACGTTCTACGAGGAGGCATGCAGGAACATAACACTACAGTTGTTTGCCCGGAAACGTACTCACTGGAACGCTGAATGCAGCTTAGCAAAAAACATACTCGCCAAAGAACATTTCAACACACGGAGATACTAACACTTCGCCTTCGTTCGCCTGGAAAGCAGTGCTTGCACCAGCATTTTTTGCTTCTTGGAGAGGCCGGCTCTTCGCAATCGGCTCGTACATGTAGTATGTACAAGTATGCACGTACGTGTAGTATGTACAAGTATAAACCCCTTACAAGTGATCTTGCAAGCGACAGCGATAGCGCTGCAAGCCAGGCGATGGCTGTCGCGTTCACTCGTCGTCTGCAAGCCGAACCATTGTTGACGTCACGAGGCGCCCGACCAATCACAGGCGGAAACGAGGCGCGCGAGCTGGGCGTGTCTGCTGCTGCACTTTTCGTCGGAATAAAATATGTTCGCGCTTTCTTTCACTCAATTTCGATGCGATATACGAATTCATAGGGTTGAAAACCACGGCGCACTGCTCTTCACTCATTTTTTCTGGAAAACGTTTCAGCTTCCCTTTAACGTTTGCGCAGCGGCAAGAAACAGAGAGCCCAATCGCTCTCAATCGCGCCGCGATCACGTTGAAGGAGACTGGGCGTGCTCGCTACCTAAAGAAAATATAGCGACGTTTGCGGGCCAAACAGCTGCAATTACAGGGAGATCACAGACTCTCGACAACAATCTGAGCCAAACTACAGATCGCAGAGATATTAATGAGCCGCCCCGCGAACTAGAACACAGCCGCATTGTGGCGGAAAGCTTAATTCCACAAGAATGGGACGTCAGAAAAGTAAGGTGCTACACGACGCTAACTGGCCGCACGAGCTGTGTAATAATTAGTGGCACGACAGGTAGAAGAAAAAAAATCTCTGTCGAGATTAAGCTGCCCGAGATTGTCATCCATCCGTGGGTAATCCGGAAACAAAAGGTGCCGCGGGATATCCTTCTAACGAGGGCTGCCATGGAGAAACAGGTGAAAAAAAAAACAAGAAGACGGAAGAACAGATTAATTATGAGCGCGGCAACCGCGTTCGGATTCCTAAAAACATCCTCCGTAATTTCGCGGTGATTCTGTGCGCACTCCGCGGAACCAACCCTTTATTTTGGATTTGAGCGCCTGCAAATACAGACGCCCCTTCACGCCAGAGATAACGCCTGAACGATTTCGCTCGTGAAAACCGCCTAACGCTTCAAGCCTCTCCTCCCCCCCCCCCCTCCCACTCCCCCACGCCCGCCCGCAACTTTTGCCCCCAACAAGTGCATGCGCAGAAGCTTTATTTCCCCGAGTAGTCTGTAAAAAGAGCTAGAGCTTTTGTTGCCAGAACAGCAGCGCAGGTTTTTACTTAACCTTACCGGGCATAACGAGTTCGCTACTTTTCCCCACGCTTTGGCAGCAGAACGATGTTTTTAACGAACGTCGCCATTATCGTGATGCATAGGCGGCTTACGTTCCTGTCGGTTTAACCTAATTAACATTAACCCAATTTGCCTGCGTCGCTGTAGTTACGGACGTACCAATAGGAGAGGTCAACTTTTAGCAGGATTAGTACAACAATCGCGCAATCTTAACCTAAAAACAACAGAGAGCCATAAACAGTAAAACAATCGCGTAAACCTCAAGTGATAGCAGCGCGCTGGAACTTTACAGCTCCTTAGCCGAAGTGTCAGAAGAACAAAGGCGATCTTCGGCATAACTTTCCTAGTTAACCGCGACTTTTGCTACTTTCACTTACGACGAAAAAAAAAAAAAACATCCCGCCAGGTTCGATTCTTTGAATAAAGCGTGCTTTATCTATCCGGGATTCAACTCTGTTCTTCGTCTGATCACAAGTAGTCTTGCACAAAAGAAAGAAAGAAAGAAAGAAAGAAAGAAAGAAAGAAAGAAAGAAAGAAAGAAAGAAAGAAAGAAAGAAAGAAAGAAAGAAAGAAAGAAAGAAAGAAAGATCACACAAACGAGAACCTTTTGTTAACACACTACCTGAGCAATACCACACCTTTCAAACCGTATTAGATCAGATTATTTGATGATCTGATTATCAGATCAGATATTAAAGTTAACGCGTTCTTGCCTTATAATTTCTTATATTATATTATACTTATTGTAATATTATACTTATTTCCTGATTTCTCTAATTTTATAGCAGCACGACCAATGTTAAAAGTAATAAGCAGAAACGCACCCACTAACATTCACAAATATATATCCATATATATGTTTTTTCTAAATTATCAGATTTATTATTTATCCATTCGTTCCTATATATGTCAGCGAGTTCAAACCCCCCGTACCTGGACCAACCAAGTATGATGATGATCATTATCATTATTACATTTATCATCCTGCACAAGCAAATTCTAACAACAGCTACGGATATTTCAAGCAGCATATTAAGTAAAGGAAAGAGAAAGACATACGGTTAAAGCGGGGCAACAGAAATGGGGGGGGGGGGGGGCTGGAACATCACAATGTGAAATTTCACTTACAATTCGTCAAAAAGGCTCAAACTTCCAATTTAAAGGGTCATAAAAAATTTCCTCGCTATCGGCTCCCATTTAACCAGAACCTCGCTTCATTTACTCGCGACTCCATTTCGTCGTCAACGCAAGAAACGCCGTATTCCTTCGCTCGGCATTAAAGTTGGAAAGCAGTCATGTACAGATGATCCCGATATCACCGGCGTCAGTATCTGCCTGTAACTCACTATAAGCGTAAAGCATTCGTAAATGTCATAAGTATCGCGTCGACAGAACGACAAGAAACAGAAAAAAAACAAGGCTAAAAGCGATGCAAATACACTTATCCTCAGCTAGTTGCGCAGCGAAAAGCTAAATACAAATATAAAACAAGAAATCACTTTCCCATTGCTCTCCGTAGAGACGATCCCATCAACTGCCGGTGCTTGAAACTCTTTCGCCCTTTCGTATTTTCTCGCCTGCTTCTCCTCTCCAACTAAAAAAAAAAAAGAACCCTCCTTTTTCTAGGCCAGGCCATCATCTGGAGATGCGCTAAGTGTTTCTTAAGCGCCCGAAATCTCTCCGCGATCGGACCCACAGCACACATGAAGTGTAGATGAGAAGGGGTTGGGAACGAGCAAATGCCGCTCCAGGGAAGATTGCGCACGCGATTAATCTTTATCGCGCCACCCACCCCTTTTCCCGCGCTGCTTACACAGCCACAAAAAAAAAAGAAATTGGTACTAACGTCGGAAGGAAAAGCAAGAAGAATAATGAAGAAAGAAAAGCAGGCTCCACTGGAATCATCGCCGTCAACGAGATTTTGACGCTCTTCAAACATCGCGCAACGCAATCCTTATTTTTGCGCTCTTTCGGTTAAACTACGTCTGTTCCTCCCAATCGCCCGGGTTTTCCCCTTTCTTACAACAGGAAATGCAGCGAGCCTTGAGCAGACGACTTTTTCGGCGCTGCGTCATGTTCTCCATGAAAGAAAGCACAAATAGCACCTTCTTGCTCTACGCAAACTCTCTCTCTCTCTCTTTCTCTCTCTCTCTCTCTCTCTCTCTCAGACGCATTTTTTTATTGCACCCTTATGCGCATTGCGATTTACACCATACGCAGGGAGAAGCGCGTGAAGCCGACGCACATCACGACGCCTACGCGCAAGAAAAGTAGTCCGGCAGAGCTCTGCAGGCTAGCCTGCTTCTCAGCCTGTTAAACTTCACCCGGGCGGTATGTGGCATAGAAACATTTAGCAACACACTGTTCACGTTTCGGAAGACACTACGGAAAATCTTACGCGAACTTCGTTTCATGTTCGCGAAAAAGTAGTCCGGTCGTGGAAGACATCGGCCTGATCTGGCGACTCCGGGACGCAGAAAAAAAAAGGGGGGAAAACAGAAACATGAAAGCTCGCACTGGCAACGCTACATCCAAGATGAGTCACGTGAATGCGCTAATCAAGGAAAACAAAAGTGGAAAAAAAAGCGAAAACGAAAGAGCAAACACGGAATATAACCATCACGTGGCGGAAGGATACGCCCCGGCTTGACTGATTTCCTCTTGACCAATTGAACGACATTCTTTATAAGCTACGAAAGCACTGTATGCTACTTCAATTAGTGAGGCCTATCCAAGACAAGTAAGATCAGTGGACAAATAATTGAAATCAAAAGGTATGGAACAACAACAACAAAAGGAGACGAAAGCACAGCCACATATTGCGGCGGAGGTATCCACCGTGGCTTAAGTGCTTTCTTTTTTTTATCCTTAATTTCACGAGAAATTTCTTCAGCTACTATGACACTGTACGGTACTGTGCTAAGTCATGCTTCGTTTGCTGTCGAAGTACTTTCGCTTGTTACTATTGCCTCCCTCCCTCTCTTTTTTATCTCCACCAGCAATGAAGCATCGATGTCGGGACTTGATGCTTTCCGAGATCCGCACGAGAGCGATCATAAAGGCTCACGAAGAGGACGAAAGTGATGGGCTTTGAGAGGCGCTGACGGCGATATAGAAGATTACTCCTTTTCGTTTTGTTTCTTTGTTTACCGACTTTACGTTCCTTCCTTCGAGAGGACTCGACGTGATTAGTGCCGGGCTGCGATCTTTTTAAGCCCGGTTTAGCCCAGATTTCGCAGTTAATTGGAATCGATCAAGCACTCTACGAGAAGGGGAGAGAAGGGGTGAAAAAGACGACGTTAAAAGAGCAGAATGAAACGTGAGAGTTGCTCAGAAATATTTGCGTCGCTTGAAAGGGAGCGAATTGTCATATAGGAGAACTAAAAAAAAAGGTTGTCTTTTTTTTTTGTTCTTGTTCTCGATGTCGTGTCTTACCCTGCAAACTGATTATCTCAGTGCTACGTACCAGTGCTCGAACACCGCCAAAACAAACTTTATTGAAAAGCAGAGGATTTCCAATCACGTCACCACGTGCCCTTTCCTTTAGTGCGCGGCTGAGATTGCATGTCCGTTGCACGTTTACTTGTCTGGCGTATTGATTTTTTTTGCCACGACATGCGTAATCGTCTAAGCGTTCACGAAAATTACGTCAATGTAGCAGCTTTCGCCGATCGGAGAGGCTGGAAAGTTCTTTAAAAGCAACTAAGAATGAAGCAGTACGACAAGCGCATAAACTAATACTAAGCACTCCGAAGATAAAACAACGGGCACAGGGAGAAAACACTACTGCCTTATTTATTCGAACCAAATATAGGTCGACCTTCTTTTTTTGTGTGTCGAAAATGATTCTCAAAAAGTGAGCTATCGACTTGCATTCGTGACCAAAGAGTCTCGACATATAGTCGAGACAGAAGCTAGCAAAAGAACGAAGCTAACCCGTTCGTCCTTCGCACCCGCCGCATAAAGGCAGTCTCCATTCAGGCTGGTTTTAAGAAACGTTGCATATCCAACGTACATCACAGCACCGAGGTCGACATTGTTTACGGTGCCGAGGGTGCCCGATAGGTATCCGATGGAAACGGCTTCTCTTGTTAGTTACAATGTGGATGCACTTTGTGACATCGAGTGGAAAGATTTAGTATTCGAGCTTAAGGCAAATAAAAGTGCGTCGCGTTCGAAGTTTCTCGTTAAAAAAAATATAGAGATATGGTATGGGTGGACTTACATTCAATTTGTTTTTCTTTTTATTTCTCAGCGAGTCCAACATATAGGGGTTCAGCAGTATTCGCGTTCAACCTGTATTCGAGTAAATACGGCATTTAAGTCGAAAGGAACACTGTAAAGCGCACATACGGTTTTGGCTGATCGAGAAAACCGCGAAGTTTTCGAAATAGCCTGGGCAGAGGCGGCGCTACCCATTAACGAAATTCCCAAAAACTGGAAAACTTAATTACCCCTTTAGAAAGGTGGCTGTACGAGCAAAGTACACAGGAACACAACAAAGTGCACAGCAAAGACAAAAAAGAGAACGTGAGAATAAAGCCCAAATGAAAAAGAAAAGAAGAAACGCGGGGAAAAACGCAAGAACAATAACGTCTTTCAAAAGCCCCAGAGAAGCACCAGAACACGGAATAGACATCACAACCAGCTGGATTGAGAGCAATCGACAACTGCACGCTAAGAAACGGGTAATACAGCAATACAATCTTCGAACACGATCCACTCGACAGCATGCAAAAAAAATGATAATATTGATAGGACAGCGCGTTCCCAATCAGCCTAATGAACTGCCCAGCAGATGAACAAAAAGAGCCAGGAGACAAAGTTTTCAAGATGCACAATATGCATCACTCCCTGCAAGGCAATCTCTAAATGGAAACGTGCTGTGATTGCCAACGCGGAAACGCCACCCTTTGTAGGCTTGTTGAGCCACGGCCGCGGTGGATAGTTGAGCATCGACGGCCGTTTGCACGGCGAACACTCCAGACATTCGTGAAAGTGACTATAGGCAACTCGAGTCAGAGCCTTCCATTCATGACAGGAACGCCAGATCACACAGCCTAGCGAGCGGAAGAAGCAAAAATTGTAAAAACGCCATTCCCATTCGCCGCGACATCACCGATGGCTTATCACCAGGCAAAAGAGTCAGAGCTCGGGCGAAATGGGCAAGTACGCGTGCTCCAGCTGACTTGATATGCTTGTAATCGATAATGTAAGCACAAACTATCTCGAGCACGGCAAAGATCGGTGCGTAACATTAGGATGATCGACGAAGCGCTGCGGTGTACTTGTCACCTTTCATGTCATCTCATTTCCCTTGCAATCCCTAGTGGTCGGAGGCAGTGACACTGGAGTGATAAATGAGGGCATCGCAGCGCCCTCTAGCCCATGCAAGTTGCCTATAGGCACCTTGCTCTGAAGCTTTGCACAGCTGACAACAGTGCCAGAGCACACAGCCTAGCAAGCAAGTGGATGAATTGAAATTGGAAGGACTCGACTTCTATTTGCGATGATACTTTCAATCGCTTAACGCGAGACGAAAGTGTCCACGCTTGAACGCAGAAGCGCGAATACATCCAACATTGGACGTTTGGCCAGACAGGGGTAATCTCTAATTACCCCTGTCTAGTGCCAGCTGACACGATCCTCTGTGTTTCCTGATTTCATCCCACCACCCAGTTGGCTGCAATCACTGACTCAAACGGAAGCAGTCATAGGTGAGATAAGGAATTTGTAAAAAAGAGTAGTCAGCCATGCGTAGGACAGTTAACCGATGGTCTGTTAGAGTTACAGAATGATATGCAAGGCGAGGGAAGCGCATGCAGTCGATGAGCGCAGAGAACTAGGGGGTGTGCTGAAATTACTAAATTTACAGGTTTGGATCGCGTCAGCTGGCGCAAGACAGAGGTAATTGGAGATTGCCCCTGTCTTGAGCTTCCCTTCTTTTCGAACCCAATCGGCAACAGGTAATCGGCTGTCTGCCTTATAAGTAGCTGACTACTTTTTTACAAATTCCTTTATGTCACTTCTTAGTTCAAATTGCCTTTTGCCTTATCACCGTTTTCTTACTATCACGCGGTTCTTGGCCTGCACTCCAACAGTGGGTTTGGGCCATCTCTGGAAGAGATCACCATAATCATAATGGCGGACACGGAGACAGACGAACAGCGTTTTGTCAGGGAGCTTCGTCGTCTGCTCGACGAACCAGACGACGTCTCCCTGCAAGATCAAAAGCCACAGTATCGTATTCGTGACGATCCGTCGATCGCGGCCACCCGCAACCTTCTGCGAGCTTGCCAAGAGGCTCAGGGCATCGGACTTCGCACAGTCGCCGTGCTCGAGTCCCAGGGCGAGCAGCTGGACAACGTAGGCCGGGCGCTGGACAACCTCTCGGCCGACCTCGACAGCGCCGAGGGTCATCTCTCCCAGGTAAGTGGAAAATCGAGCAGAATCTTTCGGAGTGTGGTTTTGAAAGTTAAGTGGTATATAGAGGAGGAAAATTTACCACAGGAAAAGCAGAGGCGCCGGCTTGAACTAGCATGCTCAGTTCTGCTATTCTTCACAGAGGAATGGGGAAAGGGGACAAAATACAGTGAAGGACAATGACGGTGACAGGAAGAAGATATGCGTGCATACAATGGGCGATGTCTACAACATGGCGCTCATGACGTGCTTCCGCCTCGGCGCATGCAGTCTGCAAAAGCATAGCCTTCGAGATTTGCTTCTGTTATTCGCAGAGCAACCACCGCAGCGGCATGAATTTGGACAGAACCTGTAACCACGCTACACATTGGCTTTCATAAAGTGTCAAATCTTGTCCCGCACTTCGCAAATTGCCTACAGCAGGCTTTGCAGCTGTTTTTCTTCTTTTTTTCTGCTGGTTCACCAAACATTGCGCTCAAGATAGTGCTTTCCGAGAATGGCTGGCTTCCTCTGTCCGCCCGCGTAGAAGCCAGCGTCGTCCGCTGTGACACGTAGCGAGCAAAGTCGCGAAACACGTGTTGCAGAGTCCGAGACACTCGGCGGCGTTGACCCATAGAGTTTCTCACCATATTACCTAGAGAGAAATCTGGCGCTGCTGCGCTGTGGTACGCATGGGAATGCCGGCATATTGTGACTTCGGATTGGCATCGTTCTCGGAGAGCCAGGCAAGCACCATTCCGTCTGTCAAAATGATTAATTTTCTAGTAAAACAGCACGTTACAAGCTGCTTTAGCTTTATTATTACACAAAAGCATCTTTTGTTTAACTATGAGAGCTTGTTGCATGTACAATTATATGAAATGTAAAAGGTATCAGCGGGCCGCCAAAGTTGGAGGACAGACGACAAGATTCGCGCTCCCGTTGAAACATTTTGTCGTCTGTTCTTGCTTTCCTTCCCTTCGTCATGCATTGTAGGTCAGTAAAGATGCAATTTGCATGAATGGATACATTTTATGAAGATTTTACTTTAAGAACGTGTTATTTGTGTAGCCATATCCACGTTTTAGACGAAGCCTCTTACAACACCAGCCAACACAAGCCTCGCAGACACATATACCTTCATTCCCATGACGGCACAGCGCCCCTTAAGAAACTCCCATTGACGGTGGCGCCAGATTTCCCTCTAGGTGTTATAGCGAGAAACTCTATGCGTTCACCACTCGGGCAGTGCGCACGACCGATAAGATAGGCGCAGCGTCGAGCAGAGGTGGCATCCAGGCGAATCCGGTGAAGCGCACTTGCTTGACCTGACTTGACTGTAACTGAGTGGTATAACTTCCCGGTAAACCTTGCGAGATATAGGCTTATACAGGCATTTATTGGTGGGCTCGATTTGCTAACGCTAAGCGTCGAGTGGGAACTGCGACGTTTCTCTGCCTCCGCAAACAGGCATCGTTACAGACAACCTGTGGCGGCATATGTCGCTCGCTGGCTTCAGGATGGGCCTCTGGTCGTAAATAAGCAAACCGAGAAACGAAGGTTTGATACATTAAAGCTAGAGTGTGTTTCGGTCGTCACCCAGGCAGAAATCGGTGTAGTGGTGCGGAGTGTACAGCAGGTCCCGCCTTTTCCTCATGGGCGTGCGCAGATCCTTGCACTGCCACAATATGCTTTCTGTCGTCACAACAAACTCCATCGTGGCGACATCAGTGTACGTTGTAACCCCGATTCCCTGCTGACATTGCTACACCTATCCACACGTATCTACACCTATCGTAACGTTTGTCGTCACTGCAACCAGGAAGCTTTCGAAGAAAACTTCTTTCCGCATGTTCTGACGCTCGTAGACCTGTACCGCGTCGGCTATGTGCAGGTCTCATGCACAAAAGAACGCGGCGCTACAGGATGAGTGCCGTTAACAACTTTCTTTCCCGTTCTGTCATGTCGTCTAGTCCTATGGGTCGTCTCCATATTAGACCAAGACGAACCTGTACCAGCTAGAAAAAAAAAATAAAAGTACTATATACTCAAGCTGTTTTTGCGCTCAATGCTAAGTGTAGCAACGTTTTGCTGCCACCTTAGCACCGAACCGCGGCACTTTTTTCACTCCCTTTGTATCCCGCCCACTTCGCAGCTATCTTCTCGCCTGCAGCCTCGTCTCCTCAAAGGAGCCCATATTCACTCCGGCCCGCGATATGACCGCGCTTGACTCGCGAGCACCCTCCACAAAGTAGCGCTGCACTGCCTATCACGCTGACGAAGAAAGATGAGAGTCGTAAGTGCTTTGTGGGCGCCAAAGCAAAGCCGCCGGGGCCACAATGAAGAGCTGTGGGACGACGGGTCTCAGCCCCGAGGGGGGGCCGGAAAACGTGGCACGAACACTCGCCAGCAAAGAAGCGCCATTGCAGCTTTCTTTGATGTGTCCCTCGCATAAGTGCGCGAGTTGAGTGCGGAACAAAGAAAGAAAGAAAGAAAGAAAGAAAGAAAGAAAGAAAGAGAAAGAAAGAAAGAAAGAAAGAAAGAAAGAAAGAAAGAAAGAAAGAAAGAAAGAAAGAAAGAAACAAAGAAAGAAAGAAAGAAAGAAAGAAAGAGACGAAAACACGACGACGACACAGGGAGCAATTCGCGAGAGTATGGCTCTTTTAAAGAAGGGAATTGCGCTAAAAAAAAAGACACGGACGAGCAAGGACATGGACGGGGACTTCCTTTCATCCGCTTCGTTCCGCTTTCTTGTTGTTTTTTTTCGTTACATATGTAAGTGCAACGTGCGCTCAAAGTGCCGGCTCCGAGACAGGAACCTAATGCGGCAGCGGACGCAACAATCACGGTGCATAACGGGCTCTCGGCGTTGGACGCTTGGCTTTAATCTCCGTCCGTATACCTGCGTCAGTTCTCTGGGAACGCTTGACGCATCTCGTAGCGACTAATAAAAAACCGGGGACGCAATTGAAGGTAGCGTGTTCTCGTAATTCCTTCCCTCTGGGAAGGGAAAAATTAAAGAGGCTATGAACGGTACGTTTTTGCGCGCAAGTGGCGTGGTACTTAGCTCTGGCATCTTCGCTCTCGTAAGGCTAACGTTCGTAAAGGTCCACGTTGCCGTTTCTAACGACTAGACCGAAGCACTTGCGCTAAAGCACGTTAATTGTTTATTACGATAATTAAGACTGTGTAATTAAGACTGTGTAGCACTGCATGGGTTACTACGATACTTAGTATTAAACGCATACCAAAAAAAGAAAGGCTAAAAAGTACATTGCACACTTTCAGAAAACGGTACGCTGATAGAAGTGACAGAGCAACTAATGTTGGATACGTTACGCTGTAACCTCGAAAAATTACATTTGCACCTGTACTAAATGTTCCACTGTGTAAACGTGACAATGTTGCCGTCATTTTAGAAGCGCACACAGATATCGAAAATATGAACCTCTACTAAAAATTGCAACATCTTAAGTGCGACAAAACATAGTGACATGCGCGCTACTCCAGGGGTACATGTTGCTGAGGTAGTTGCCGCTTGCCTACCACATCGCAAGCAATGTGAAGCAAGATCTTGGTCGCAAAGAACAGTTTTCAAATGACAAAAATGAGGCGGCCAGAGAGACCTCTTTGGGGCTACTCTCGGATATGTACTCCAGTACATGCCTGGGAAATCACGGATTTTATTAGTGCTTACGCGGGACCTAATTGTTGCATGAAAATCCTTCACGTGTAAAAACACTTAAAAAATAAAATTACGGGGTTTTTTACGAGCCGAAACCATTTTCTAATTATGAGGCACGCCATAGTGGAGGACTGCGGAAATTTGGACCGCCTGGAGTTCTTTAACCTGCACATATATCTAGGTACACGGGTATTTTCGCATTTCACCCCCATCGAAATGTGTACAAAAACTTTACCGTCATAGTTCATTATTAATTAATAATTCAGTTGGCCCTCAGTCGCTAAATCAGCCAATCAATTAATCGCTTATTATGTCAGCCAGTCACTCACTGCCAAAATCAGTCAACTAATCATTCCGTTGGTAAATCAGTCCGCCAATAGATCAGTCAGTCGCTCATTGACACAGTCTACCAAATCATTACTTCAGTCAGTCCGTCGGTCAGTCGTTCAATCAATCAAGTAGTCGGTCAGTTGCTCATCCACGCGATCGGTCGACCAATCGCTTCACTCGGTATAGCCAGTCGCTCACTCACGCTGTCGAGCAATCATCCGGCCAGTCAATTCAGCCCGCCAGTTCAGCGAAGCAATCAACACCAAATCAATCGATCGATCGACCGTCTTTCTCTCCCAGATGAGAAGACCTCTGTTCGGCCTCTGTCCCTGGCGTTGCCGGTGGAAAAAGAAGAAAGCCAAGAAACAGGACAAGGCGCAGCCGCCACCGCCGCGGGACCAACGAACCTCCGAAACGCGAAAGCTCCGGGCCAAGTCAACGAACGAGGAGGAACCGGCCCCCGAACCCACCGGCTCCGCGACCGCCCGTTTCAGCACCACCGCGGGCGCCAGCTCGGGCGCCATCGCAGCGGAGGAGCGCGGTGAATCTGGGGAGGCGTCGGGCCAACATCACGCCGTCGACGAGACTAGCCAGCGGCGTCAGCGTCCAAGCGATGCCGACGAACTCAGCACCACTCTCACCAGTCTCAAGGGCATCGCGCAGGCACGTGCTTTCCCTCCCCCCCCCCCCACTTATCCCCGTTCCCCAACTTCTCCGCCTAACGCTGACGAGTGGCTTCGCTTTTTCCCTCAAGGGCGTCGGGAATTGACCTGTCAGCCGAGCAGCTACACAGCTCGATGCGATTAACAGCGGTGTGTATGGCCGTCTTGGGGCCGAGAGCTGTCAATACGCGTGGCGATAGAGTAGCATCCCAACAGAGTAACACCGCTTAATGAAACAAAGAAAGGGAAAAAAAGAAAAGGCAGACTCAACTACTGCTGACATCGGCGTAATGCGAAGCATTCTTCGTGTGATTGGCGCATGACCCATGTATGTCTCTATAGGAAGTGTGGTTTTCGAGGAATAAGTACCAGCATCGGAGAGCGGCACGTTTTAGGAAGAAACGATTTTCATTTGCACTGAAATACGCACAGACTAGCTGTTACATACGCATATTTGCATGCAGCGCATCGTACAAATGTAATTTGTTTAAGTTTTCAGCGGTGATCTGTAGTGTCCTGTTTCAACTCGTGTTGTTTCTGACGCGGCGGTTTCTACTGGCGTAACTGTGGATCTCGACGCAGTGCTTTGCCCCACAATAAAGGGTGTGTCTCTTGCCGAAGCGTGCATCATGGCGTTCGACGTTAAAGGCCAGACACGTACGAAAAAAGTACCTCGAACCCGGCAGGAAAGCTTCCCTTTGAACAACTGTTCATGTGAACGCAAGGGGTCCTACGGACAGGCCCGTTAATAGTACCGCTTTGAAGCATCGAACTCGTGCCTGAGTGGTAGCGTCTCGGTCTCACCCTCCGGAGACCCTGGTTCGATTCCCACCAAGCCCATCTTGCAAGTTGTTTTTTATTCATGAAGTGCCTGCTGGAATTTATCGCTCACGGCCGACGACATCGGCTTTTCTGCGACACGAGCTCCTTAACGCTGTCGCGTTAATAGGCGACAGCGCGAGCCATATTTACGGTGCACTCTACGACACGACGTTCAGCGTGTACTTGAGAGGAAGCTTCAGCTCGAGTGCTCCTATCTACATACATGTAAAAAGAGAATTCGTTTTAATCGACAACCACTGCACCAAATTTGACAAGGTTTGTTGCATTTAAAAGAAAAACTTAAACTCTAGTGACTGTTGGTTTGGGATTTTTGATTTATGTCGTTAATTTTTTTGTTAAAAATTCACAAAAATCAAACATTTTCAAAAAATGAAACTATCAAGTTTACAACTTTGTAACTCAGCAGCAAGAATTGATAATGCAATCCCGTGAATTGCATTTAATAGTACATCTAAAGCGGACAAAATTGATATGTTACACATGAATCTCAATAATTTTTTTAATATGCGACTACAGCTTTTGCAGAACTCCTGTAAGCAACGTAACAAATTCACGTAAGATACAAAATGATGTATCGAATTTGTCCGCTTTCAACGATCTAATGGATTCCGTTTACAGAATCGCGATATCTGTTTTCATGCAGAGCTATGAATCTGTAAACTTCATGCTTCTATTTTTTTCAAACCTTCAAATTTTTGAAAATCTTTTCAACAAAATTCAGGACCTAAATCAATATTCCGCTACCAACAGTCACTAGAATTTAGCTTTCTCTCTCAAATGCAACAAATCTCATTAAAATCGGTCCAGGGGTTATTTCAGAAAACCGTTTCTGCGTTTTACGTGCATTTGAATAGGCCGCGTCGGAGTTGGGCCCGAGCTAAAACTTCCTTTTAACACCAAAGGGTTACCTTCAAAATTTACTGGAGGGAATTCCGGAGTTTGCGTTGTGCTGCAGCCCCAATTTTGTGGCCGTTGAGCCAGCACGAGAACGATGGCTAGTCTATGAATTTGGCACAAGCTTCGTCATTGTGGCTTCAAACGACTTCGTCACTTGGTAAAGTGATCTTTCAATAAGCGTGACAGCGCTCTATAGATGCAAGTATTTGAAGTGATTGCGCGCAGGTGGAGAATCTTATCGCTTTTATGCGTTCGAAAAATCTCGATTGCTTCGAAATTTAAGAAAGGTTAACCGTATAATAACTAACGCCACAGAAACGTCTGAGGCCACAAGCGTGAAGATTAGGCAAATATGTACACTATCCATTATTGCCGGGCTCGCTGAACGACCACGGCACCAGAAATCCCTCTATCACTTTTTTTTTTGCTGTCGACAACTGCATGGCCTCAGAGATGTCATCGCCTGGCCGCTGTGACCTCTGAGGCTACGCACTTCACAGGGCTCCAACGCACAAACTTTAATCACGCGTCAAAACCTTATTCCACGTGTCAGGGCCGCGTGGTGTAAGAGTTGGGGCCGTGCACGTCAAAAGGGCTAGCTGGTCCATGCCGCCGTCCGACGCATCTACGCTAAGGACGTTGTTGCAGAGAGGAACATGCTCTCATCGAGAACGAGGAGCACTGGGTTCAGTTACAATATCTACATAAAGAGCGGAGAGCTTTACGTCTCATCAGTCAAACATATGACGGACTGAATCGAAGCACGCTAAGGAGCGGAAAAAAACTGCTTAAGCTCCCCCTGTCCTCCCTAGATCCCTAGATTGGGGATCTATGGAGGACAGGTGATTTCCCTAGGCCAGGGAAATCTGCCACCCAGCCTTCGTCCAATCGGAGCGTCCAAAGTCGTCAAAAGGACCCGCATTGAAGGGGAGGGTTCACACTCTCACTCCCGCACCTTTGTTTCACTGAACACACAGAAAATGAGGGGAGCTTCGCCGAAACGGGTTGCCACGCTTGACTCAAGCTGGCGCGTCTTGGTTCCTTGGATGGCCCAGCCGTTACCAGGAGAGTCTGTCAAACGGCCGTGAACGTCGCAGAACACCCTCTTCCAGGAGTTTCTTGCTCCCATCGTCGGTGACGGCGACAGCGAACCAACAAACAACAATCGATGCACCAGGCGTGTCTCGCCTTGCCGGCGCCGCAGGTTTGTCCGAGGGGGACGCATTATTAGCTTCACGAAGCGATTCGTCGTAGCGGTGCAGGAGAGGCTAGAAGGCCACTTCTCCCTACGGCCGATCGTAACGGTGCCACGCAATCCGGTGATCAGTGCTGCGCAAGCGGTTATTGGGCGATACGAAACTGAGGCCCCCGACCCGCGCTTCGTGTGGATTTCGTGCTTTATGCAGAAAACGTCGGTAGCTCGCTTTGGTCCAGCGCAACTAGTACATCCGCGAACGCATCGAAAGAACAACACACGACATACAGTCGCCGCACGTCTCACTACGACAAAGACTTTTCGTAATGTCGCACTAGCAAGGCGCAAATCTCAACACTCGATCGGCCGGTCGATGCTATTTGCGCAACAGAAATGCCACACCACCCCAACCTCTATTGGCGCCGACTGCTGAGACTGATATACAAGCTTCCGGGATTTATGGGCACAGACACAGAATCGCGACTATCGATGCTTTCGGTAATCCTGACAGCATACGGCTCACCCACAGCCTAATGTAGGTCACCGCAGAAACAGTTGTAGGTCACGCACACATCTCCGGTCACCACTCTCTCGCAGGATTGTAACTGCAGCGCACTATACACCCTAAATGTTATCTTATCACATCACTCCATCTAATCATCTGCGGCTCTCAGTGGCACGTTGCCGTTCCAGTTATGTGGCACCCCGTTCTGTCACCCTCTAACAGATCTCTTCTGCGCGTTACCTATATGCGTCCCGCTCAAACACAAAGCTTCGGTTAAAGCGATAATTCTGCGGCATTATTCAGTAACCGGTTTCCTTGCTGTTTAGCCGCCCTCGATAGAACCAGCGTTCGTGTACGTGGTCTGTAGTGCACGTCTTCGAGTACACGTGGTTCGCCGTGTCTGAACGATTCCCAGTAGGGTCTTAGGGGGAGTCAAGAAACGCTTGCTTTGCGCGCTGTTCGCGGTGTCGGTGTAAAGCCGTCGAATTGAAGAAGCATCTAACGGGGGTGGTAAAGCTCATTTCTTAGTTTAGCTTATAACGCACTGGAGGTTTGCCGGCTGAAGGAAGCTTAGAACACTGAAGGAAGAGGTTAACATGTTCAGGTGTAACGTTGATGCGAGACGCTTTAACATTCGGCTCGCCATGTACACGATGATAAAGAAAGTACACCATAGAACCGAGCCCGAGCCCATTCCTGCTAAGAATTAATTTAAGCAATCTATCGGAATAGTATACACTTCATTGCTCACTTTGCCATCTTGGAGACTTGTCCTCTTGATTACTACTGTGTTTTGTCTATTGACAAAAGACTGTAGGCACTATGATCCTGTACATTGTCTAAAGAGGAAAGTCGTGAACGAGATGACCAAGGCGATAAAGCAGAACCCACGTTTCCGCACTTGTTTTTTATTCATTTTTCCGGTCTGCTTACTGCCTATAGACTCTGTTGGCCAGTTTTCTTATTGTAGCCTAGCGTTTTCGGCTACTTAATGTATTGAACTGTGTAAAGAAAATAATTAACAAGCCAGCATTGCAGTACATATACTTCTGAATACACTATTCGCAGAACTTTCCGTAGGCATTAGTCAAACGAAGAGGGTCTCATTCTGCATATGTAGACGGCTTTTTTTTATCTACGTTAGTCAGTGTCAGTAAGTACATGTTGCGTTAACAAACTTCATATAAATTCGATCGCCTGGACTTCTTTTACGTGCGTCTGCACAGAACTAAATGGACGCTTTTCTTGGAATCCCGGTCACGTCAGAGTTCAGAGGCCGCGAGCGGGAATCGAAACCGCGAGCTCAGAAGGCATTCTCGGCCAGTGCGGCAGGTCACGGGTTCTATTTGACAAATGTTCCGAAAAATACTCAACGTAAGTTCACCTACACGGTGAACTACTTACAAATCGAGAACAAAAAATTAATAAATTATGGGGTTTTACGTGCCAAAACCCCTTTCTGATTATGAGGCAAGCCGTAGTGAAGGACTCCGGAAATTTCGATCACCTGTGGTTCTTTAACGTGCCCCCAAATCTAAGTACACGGGTGTTTCCGCATTTCGCCTCCACCGAAATGCGGCCGCCGTGTCCGGGATTCGATCCCGCGACCTCGTGCTCAGCATCCCAACACCATAGCCGCTGAGCAACTACGGCGGGTAAATCGAGAACAAGAAGAGTAAGAACATGAAGAAAAAGAACAACAACAAGAAACAGACCAAGAACAACGTGAACCAGGACCACAAGGGCAAGAACAACAAGAATAAGGACGAGAAGACGACTTCGGAAAGACCAGAAAAAACAACGGCGGACTTCATGTCGGCGCCTTCGCCAGCGGAGGATGTCGCTCGTCCTACAGGGTTTTTTTCCAGTGGGCTTTAGGCAACTCCGCGTCCACTCCACGTCGATGTTTCCACTTCCCTTCCCGCGCCGTTTCTGTCTTTTGCGTAACGTGGAACCGACTTCGCCAATTAGTTCATTAACACGCGGAGACGCGCAGATCTCTCCTACCTTTAAGGGCAGCCTTCGGAATGAGCGCCCCGCACTTCTGCACACGGCACGACCATCTTGTTACACCCACTGGGCAGGAGGCTGCGTTTTCCCTTGCCCAGTTCCTACTTCGGGCCATGCCCCGCTGGCGAGCCATTTGCATAATTAGACACGTCCAGGGCAAGCGATGCGCGCGATGGCTACTTCGCCCAGAATCACGGGCACGTCCGTCGTGGCACGTCGGACTCCGACGGGACCTGTTTAGTGTTGCCGCTCCGGTGTACCAAAATTAGGCTGCGCTACATATGTATAATAACGCGACGATGACGAATTTCTGGTTCTGGGGCTATATACGGGGCAGGAACGTTACAAAAGCGCCAGAACCGTCGACGTGACTATGTATGTCTGCATGTGGGCTAAAAATATTTTTAAGCAAAGTATTAGAGACAGCACTATCGTACGGATATTGGCAGAGGAGATCGTGAGGCGCGTACAATCGGTCTCCGTGGTGTCCTGGACAATAGTCGAGGTTATACGTGACTCAATGAACCCGATGGCCGTAAACGCACCCTTGAAATTAATGTGAGCAGGCGCTACAGATTTTGCACTGTTGCGTGCAGCGCAGATGTTTTGTCAGAAGACAGCGTTTCCGTTTTCAAAGATGTCAAATTACATGATCTACATGTAAATTGCAAGTATAGGTGACATCAATGTAAGGGTCAAAGAGAGTTCACCTCAAACGAGTGTCTATTTGGAAAACACCGACATTCCCCAACTCTACCTTTCAGTTGCTCAAATGTTCTGTATCAAGTGACATATATATATATACATGTATAACATATATGACATGTATAAACGTGCGCGCGACACATCAAGCGAAGCCATTTGTCATCGTCGCTGTCAGGTGCTATTTAGACGCCGCACTCAGTGTTTTGTTGGAACTACAGTAGTGGCACTGGCGCGTTCGTGGAATACGCGCAGGTTGTTCATGCTCATCCGGGGTCTTGTGTAGCGTGTGTGTGTTTTCTCATACACTCGTCGTGTAAAGTTCGGATGCGATGACACCGGAACTGCCGGTGCCTAACTCGTTGCTTCATCGCCATTTTATCCTCCTAGTCTACTCTCTCCTGCCTTGCCCTTTCCCATTTGTCGCTGTGTGCAGAGGCAGGTCGGAGGAGAAACGTTCCATCCCCCCAGTCTACTCTCTCCTGCCTTGCCCTTTCCCATTTGTCGCAGTGTGGAGAGGCAGGTCGGAGGAGAAACGTTCCATCCGGCCAGCCTACTCTCTCCAGCCTTGCCCTTTCCCATTTGTCGCAGTGTGGAGAGGAGGAGAAACGTTCCATCCGGCCAGTCTCGCCGCCTTTCCCCTCATTGAACTTTCGCTCCGTCTTCCTTTTTTTCTTTTTCCTAATCTCTCTCGCTTTTTCTTTTCCCTCTCTGTCTGCCCACATCTCTTTCGTTCTTTCTTCATTTCGCAATGCCCCGCTCTCTCTCTCTCGCTCTCTCTTTCTCTCACCTTATCGCCGTTTTCCCAGCACTATAACCCTACAGGGTTACACGCTGCGCCTGCCACGATGCGATACCTATGCCCCCGCGAGGTACAATGTTGTACAAGACGACGGCCAATATTTTTTTAACCTCGCACGTTGCTTCTCTGCTTTCCCCGTCGTCATCGCCGCACACTTTTTCGTCCTCAATGTCTACACCGCGGACGGAACACGTGTGGCAAACGTTCGAAGCGTTGCGCGCCATGCCGCCCGCGGGCTGACGCCCCGCCTCGTAAAGCACCACGGAGGCGGGAAATATATCGCGCGCTAAGCGTCGTTG
Organism: Dermacentor albipictus; assembly: GCF_038994185.2. Lineage (NCBI taxonomy): Eukaryota > Metazoa > Arthropoda > Arachnida > Ixodida > Ixodidae > Dermacentor > Dermacentor albipictus. The sequence goes on along the minus strand of NC_091828.1, from coordinate 92,409,860 downwards.
TTGGAGCGTGCGGCAGGAGCGGCGGCAGTTCTTTTTAGGCTAAGCGCGTACGGCGGGCAGGACCGGGCCCGCCCGCGGGGAGAAAGCTCTCCGCTAATTAATTTAGGTCGGCGCCGGTTGCTCTGACAAGGTTCGTTATGACACCGGCCACCGCAACGCGAGCGACGGGACCGACATTTCGAGGGGGAGAGGGGAAGAGACGGGATCACAAAGGGCGATGACGGCGCGGTGGGGGAGCGTATACGCTGCGGACGAAACGGGAAAGAGGGAGAGAGGAGGGGAAGTTAGGGAGGAGGGGCCGGAGATTGGTGGGGACGCGTGGCTGGACAACGAGAAATTAAGCGGGCGGAATGTGAAGACGGGATATAGTGCTAGGCCTTCTTTTCTCTGATCTTTTTTTGTTTAGTTCGTTCCAGCGCGACAGCACTCACAAGCTCTAAGCTGCGTTTGCTGTGTTCGCTCATCCGTCCGTCCGTCTTCCCTACCCGTTACGCCGCTGTCGGTGACGTCACTTCCTCTCTCAGTTTCATCCTCGCTACATGGCGATAAAAAAACAAAAACTTGAAAGCCAGCGCCACTGCGCATATAACAATGCCACCGCAGCCCTCGCGCCACATTATCATCATCAGCATCGGGAGCTGTGGTGCAAGTTTTTGCTGCGCACGGAGCCTCTCACCTATAGCCAAATCGCCAGACTCGTGAGAGTGGCTCGCGTTTGTGAGCTTATTTCGGATGCCACACTGGTGAGAACTGTAGCAGAATTTTCGGCGCATCAGAATCGAGAAGTCGTCATTGAGATGACGGCGGCGTCCACTCTGATGAAAAGCTATTGCTGTCCCATTATATGTGGGAGCCAAAATGATATTTGACTTCAGCGTTCCTTTCTTTCTTTTTTTTTCGCTGCAGTTAACAGCACATCTAAGCTAGGAAATTGCCCCCAACGTGTCCGTTCGTTCCCCACAATCTGCGTCACCGCGCCGATGCTTGTGATCTTAGAACTACGCTTTCTGTATATAGGCGGAGGAGGTGCCTTCCACCGTGGGCCCGCCCGCAGACCAAGTCGCAAAGAACGGAAAGAGATCCACCACGAGGAGTGCAAGTTAGCGGTAAACATCGGAGGAGGTAGATGCGTACTCTTCGAAAACGCCAGGCAGGAGATGGTGTAGTCGCAGAATGCAGGACAGAAGCGACCGTAATTAGGCCTAGAAAATAGTCCGAACGTGTCAATTCAGAAGGCAGCCTTATTGTTTGACAGAACTTCTTGCACTCTGTGAATGAGGCACTTTCAACTGTTAGCGGGTGTAGTCAGCAGAGCTATGGCGAGCTTCAGACTCCTGTTTGTAGCAAGTGAGTTATAGGAAGCAAACGGCCAATGACGTTTGGGCACTTCCTTGTGTCACCCGTGTAGTTTCGGCCAACACCTCATAGAAACCAGGACGCCTGTGATTTCTGTCCGTGACCCGATCAATGAGAAAGTCTATGCTGTAAATGAAAAATAAATAACTTTCTTTTGTAGAAACGTGATTGCGCAATCATGAGCCTCGCACCCCAATCGATTTTATACATGCCCCGGGCTTTTCTTTACTACGTCACAGCTCAAAGTACGGAGTTCTTCCGTCATCTCGGAGATGTTACTTTTGCGCGAAGCCCACTGCCGTGACGTCACGCAAGTGTGCCGCCGCACCACATACTCGAAAAGGGCGTCATCAAGCATCCGGCATTACTAGAGGATATATGGGTGCCGTGTTAAACAAGCACTGTTCGGCTAGCTCGACACCAAAGCCACACTGTTAATGCCCTAAGGACGTCGCCTAACCGCGACAGCGGGCGCGTAAATGAGTGACGTCATCGACATTCTATTCACGTCTCGCACTCTGGCTATGCTTCTCAACAGCATCATTTGAGCATACAGCCGCCATATATAGCGTACTTCTAACGCAGCGCCAAAACTCTACCCTGTAGTCAGTGTGAACCTAGCAATGCGATTGCAACCTAGGAATGCAACCTAGGAATGCAGTTGGGCAATGCACCATTGCCCAACTGGTAGAGAACTTGTATAGAGGCGGCAACCAATCACGCTCACTCATTTTCTTGACGCCACGGCGGAGGCAAATATGTTTCCATATCGGCGCCTCTTGGGGTTCAGGTTTGTCAGAACTGGATGCGCACAAAGGCGGTGTCATGCGTCTTCGCGGCTGGAGCTGCTGCGGCTGAATTCTCAAGCGGTCAGCGACAGGCTAAGTTATTTGGAACCCGCGGGCAGTGATGACGTCATCGCGCGACCTCACATTCGTTGCATATGCACTTTCTATACTGCGGCGACGTTTCCGACGGAGCGGGACCTGAAATCTGGGCCCCCATTCCGGTGAAACGGCCGCGCGCTTGTATTTGCAAATCCAGTAGTTCGGCGTACGCGAGGGAAGTGTCGGGCGTACGAGTTGGCACGCGCCGTTATCGCCATTGCACTCAGGTCGCCGGGGCAGGGAGTTCGTCAACGTCCCGCGGGGATGAAATAACAAATGGACAACTCAGAAATGAGGCCTCTGGGAGGGAGGGAGGTAGGGAGGGAGGGAGGGAGGGAGGTAGGGAGGGAGGGAGGGAGGTAGAGTGGGCAGAACGCTACGCGCCAGAAGCCGAGAGAGTGCGAGAGAGTGGCATGGGGAGTGTGATGGCGGGGCAATAGCAGAGATGGGGCAAATGGAGAGGGAGGACAGAAGGAGAGGGGGAGGACCTTCTTGCTCCGCGCACGGCTATACGGAGGCGACGAGCGATGTGATAACGAGCTTCGCGAAAACCGCAGGACTTGAGCTCCAGTGGACAAGGCCTGATGATGGCGGTAGCGCCGAGCGTGGGGGCGACTCATTAGGCCACCAGAGCGAACTCTGCAAAACCGCCACCCCTCTGAACCAAGAGAATACATATATATATATATATATATATATATATATATATATATATATATATATATATATATATATATATATATTCTGAGAGCGCGCGGGAAAGGAGAAGCGTGTTCGCAAAAGACAGGAAAGGGGAGGGTTGAGATATGAAGAGGGGGAAAGACAGCGGGCACGTCTTCATCGTTCTTCGCAGTACTCTGCAAACTCTGCAGTACACGGTTGTCGTCTGGTAGCGCGAGATCGCGATGAGTGAGCACGATAACATACGATATTTCCAGACCTCCTCTATGCTGAATGCGAATAAGGCGCCGCTGCCACCTCTCCCTCTCTGCTCCTCCTGTTCCGCCCTCTAGTGGGTTGAAACCCAATTAGTTTTTTAACCGCACGCGCGGTGAGCAGCAGGTGCGCCTCTCCTAACGACCTGACGGGAGTCTGGCGGTGGGGGAGAGATTGGGGAGGAGTGGGGGAAGGCACCCTCTCCCCGCTGACCCTTTCTCGTGCGAAGTATGGTGGGCGAGCACGAACGCAACGCTAAACGAGAGAGAGAGATTGAGAGAGAGAGGGAGGGAGGGAGAGAGAGAGAGAGAGAGTCGTCGACTCGTGGGGCGGCACACTGGAAAGGCTCCGCGCGATCGTTGTGGTAGTGGTGCGCCTTAACTCACATATAACGCCCACCTGTCTGGGAATAGGTGAGGAACTTCCGGTAAAGTTAATTTGAATCTGCCGCAAATATTCCGTAAATACTCTCCGTAAAAATCTGCCGTAAAAATCCTCGAAAGGCAACTTTTCCAGGTGTGATGTAGGGAGAGTTGGGTTATGCAAAGTTGGTGGTGGTGAAAACTTTATTGAAAATGCCCGGCGATTTGGGTGGGGTGGGGCCATAAGCACCCCAGCCTAGGTGACGGCCTCGAGTCCTTGGACCCGGGCGGCTTCCTCGGCGTGCCGGACGGCCCACAGTTGATCGGCGAGGTCGTGGCTGAGCAGGGCCGCCTCCCAACGCGCCCCTCGGTTCGAGACTGCCATTTCTATCCCGTTCGTCGGAGTCTCCTGCTGCTGGCTACCGGCGCATGCCCACAGCATGTGCTGCAGCGTCCCTCTGGCTCCGCACGCTTTACAGTCGTCGGACGGATATATGTCGGGGTAGCAGAGGTGAAGGATCACCGGGTTAGGATATGTGTGTGTCTGCAATTGCCTCCAGGCAACCGCCTGTTTCTTGTTTAGGTTGGCGTGCGGTGGTGGGTATTTACATCTGTTCAATCTGTAGTGTTGCGTGATGTCTCTGAAAGTGGTCATGCGATCCCCCCACGTCCACTCCTGCATCGCTCTCGCGGTGGGCGAGTTCATTTTTTTTTTTTCGTCTGACGTCCAAAAACTAGCCGCCAGAACAGGTTCGCCCATTGGTAACTGGGCAATTCAGAAATACAGCTTCGGATCGCCACCGCAGAGCTACTACCCCAAGTAAACTTGCAGAGCCTTAGAGGGTAATTTCGAATAATAAGTCGACCAATGAAGAATAATGCTAAAGAGATGAGTTCGTTCTTCAGTGGCTGACGTATTGGCGCTCCGCCTTTGCCTTATAATGACAACGAACATCCCCCGCGGTCACAGTGTCTCTGTTTATGCACTTCACAAGCTCTTGAAGGAGCCGATTGTAATGGGGGAGAAGGGAGGGTTAACAGAAAGGTTTCGTTATTTTGATGCGCTATCAACGTTGCTCGGTGCGATGGACATATTCACCGTTCAACAGGGTTTACTCCCTCGAAAGAAACTTGGAGCGCAGTAAGGACGTGGGACGAAGAAATAGACTTCTTTTCCTTTATCTGAGTCACTTCCTTCGTCTTTCGTTTTTACTGCACTGGTGGCCTGGCTGGTACCAGGCCACCAGAACATGAAGTACCAACCAGCCCAACTTTCAATCCTAAAGTTTACTTTGGCGGACGGACAGACGGAAACAGATTGATTGATTGATTGATTGATTGATTGATTGATTGATTGATTGATTGATTGATTGATTGATTGATTGATTGATTGATCAAAGCTCAATACATTAGCCTTTTTTCAATCCGCCCCAGTCGGAATGCGCAGCGGCGACTGGAAATCGAACCTGCCACGTTTCCTTCAGCTCCGGGGCGCCTTAGCTATTTAGCCCCCGATACGCGTAGTGTCATTTCAGCCCTCTGGCTCTCACCCATCTTCGCATCCACACTCATATGTCTGAATGGTGCCCCATCGCGACTGGTGGCATGAAATTAAAATCCGGTTTGGATCTGAGATGAGAGAGCCTTGCCTTTGCCGCGAAGATATGTACATTGTGCATATATATATATATATATATATATATATATATATATATATATATATATATATATATATATATATATATATATATATATGTTTATGAAGAGAAGCTGAGATGTCGGCTTGCATCGATATTACGACTAGCTGCACAGCAATGGGGCGTGGCGGCGGGAGTACAACGAGAACTTGAGAAAAATGGCGAATATCATAACCGGAATCGTTGTTTTGTACGAGCGTACCAACGATGAAGGTGTTTTTCAAAAAAATATCCAAGCCAGACGACTCTCTCCGTAGCAATTTGACAAAATAATCCGGCATACCCTGCCAGTCTCGAGGGTCTCACACGAAATCCCCAAACGCACCTTTTCGAACGTAGCTCGATTGTTAGAAATTACACGAACGTTCGGCCAATGACTGTCTTTACGTTGCGTAAACGCGCGCAAATGCTTGCACAACCCCATGTTCTACATTCTCGTTTAGAAAGCGCTCTTTGCAGTACAAGGTAGCATAATCTCGGTGCCGATAACGTTATGAGATCTTAAAATTAAAAAAACGTCAACAAAACGATAGTAAACAAGAAAGCTTTTGTTTCTTTTCTTTTTTTTAATCGTCGTGCTTGTCCACCACTGCAGGAGATGGGCCAGCAGCTGAGCACCCAGAACGAGCAGGTTGACGAGCTCACCGCCAGAGCCGCTTCCAGCGAGGAGCGAATCCGCCAAGCCAGCCAGCAAGCCGACAAGATCCTGCGCGACGAGTAGCGCCCTCTCGCGCCTCTAGGCGTGGAATCTGTGACGTCACGCAGCTGGTTTAACGACGCCGCGAGGTGCAGTTTCTGCACGTGCGAATAGTCTGTCACCTTCCAGATTGCACGTGTATTATTCCAACCCGTTTCCGCAGCGTTCAGTGTGGTGGGCAGTTACTTTTTTTACTTGAGCAGAGTGCGCTGCAGTAAAAAAGAAAGCCGTTTAGAGGTCTGGCAATTCATTTATCCGACTGACAACAGATTGCGGTGTAGCGTTGCTCAATTATTTCGTTGCTACGTTCTGTTGAATCTCAACTGCCCAATAGAAACGTACCTCAGTCCTCAGTCTCTCAATGCATCGCGAATAAGAGGGACCACTGCGGTAATGCCTCGCGATTAGTCGCGTAAATTTTCGGAAAGTGCTACAATAGCTTTTTCGTATCTTGCAGTTGGGCATTTACTTGGCCTTTCATCACGTCACGTGTCATCTCGCTGAGGCTAAAACTTAGGTCGAGCACTGATCACCACGGAGTTTCCAACAAAAATTGAAAGCAGGGAGTCCGGCGCTGCGATATCTGGAAACGATGGATATATCACACGGATTCGTCTAATCTTCGTACTTGTGCCTTTCGAACGTTCTTGTTGCGTAATTCAACCCACTTCGTCTTCAACATCACGCTGTTTAAATTTCCAACCCATCGTAGACTGCAATGCCAGCAAGGCAACAAGTTTCTGGAGACCCGCTTAAACGCTGCGAATGGCTGCGCGAGTTTATAAACGTGACCTCTTGTTGGAAATGATCAATTCGGAAAGTGACGAAGCCATACGAAGCCAGACGTAACTCTAGACAAATCTGTGTACGGCCCCTATCAATCCCGTGTCAGCTGAACGACCATGCTTGCGTTTACCGTAGACGCTACACAGTACCACAGTCCCCTCGGGGGAGAGAGAGAGAGAGAGAGAGAGAGGGAGAAACATTTATTTGTCATGAGATTGGGTGACTTCATCGCAGGGTGGAGCCCTTAGTTCAGGGCCCCATTGGCTCGCGCCACTCCACGTGCCCGCCGGATCAGCCGTCGCAGCTCTTGCGGGTCTGAGCTGGTCAGCGCAGCCTCCCAGGAGGAAGGTGAAGGAATAGGGGAGTAGCCCGGAGGGTGTGGACAAACCCAGGTGCAATGATATACTGTGGGCTTTGCTCCGCAGTAGGGACCGTATGGGGGGTATTGTGTGGGGTGCAAGAGTAAAACATAAAAGAGGCAGGGAAGTGAATTAGTTTGAAGCTGTCGCCACGCGACGGCATCTTCCCGATTAAGGGAATTACGTGGTGGAGGGAATCATCTCCTGGTAAATCTTGTAGAAGACTCGTATGCTGGTCGCGAGCTGGTACCTTCACTGAGGTACCGCGTCCGTCCCTCAATTACGACGAATCCTGGTATTCCAATAAGAAGGCCCTCGCCTTTTGAAGGACACCCCCCCCCCTCCCCCACAATATCCCCGCATTTACGTAAAACTGCGACTAATAGGGCGCCTACAATCAATATGCATTCTTTACTTCTTCGGTACGCCTATAGGCCGCGGCCTGTAGGCGCCAACATACGGCACCTCTGTCCAGACGGGCGGCCGGCGGCCTTCGACAAAAGGATTCAAGTTACCCTCGTTCCCATGTTTACCTCCGCAAGTCTCTCGTTTCCAGGGAGCCACCGGAAGCCGCGGTGTTCTATTTCTCGTTGCCGAAGCGAGCGCAAGCACGCGCTCGTAGTTATCAGTTTCGAGAAGCTGCAGCCGACCCTTTTGTGTACGTTTAAGCCAACCCATTACATCTACAATAAGAGTGATAAAGAAGTAAAATGGAATATGAAGAAAATGTTGAGAGAAAAAAAAGATAAGAAAAACGGAATGAATGGGCGTCCCTAGAGCTCGATGAGAGACGATGAGCTTCAGAGGAGAGAGTGAGAGAGAGAGAGGAAAGAAAGGATCCTGGGGACCCAACTAAAATAAGGGTTGGATGCACAATGCCTTTTTTATGCCATTAGCATTCTTTGCCTACTTCGGGCGTTTTGAGATGTCTGTCTTGTCTTGTCCTCTCTTGTCCTGTCTTGTCTTGTCCTGTCCTGTCCTGTCCTGTCTTGTCTTGTGCTGTCTTGTCATGTCATGTCCTGGCTTGTCTGTCTTGTCTTGTCTTGTCTTGTCATGTCTTGCCTTGTCTCTCTTGTCTCTCCTTGTCTTGTCTTGTCCTGTTTCTTACGCCGACCAAGTGCCCCAAGTTGTCCTTGAGCTTGGGCCACCGGCTACATATGCTCGCGATCGTAATGCCTTCGTGGCCGTTCCACGGGCGTCGGTCTCAGCTCCGTGATCGGACTCTCGTCACTTCGTCGTCGTCGTCGTCCCGCCTTCTGCGCCGAGACCCAGCGACCCCGAGCTGCCTAACGTGTTCAGCCACCAGGCATGTCCGAACTGCATCTCGTGGTATACTATATGTTGTTGTTGTTGTTGTTGCCTCCAAACATGGCTGTATCGACATCTAGCGAAACGCGAAACTGCAGAGCGCGAGCCCGAAGCGCAACTGAAAAAGTAAAACTTGTTGCTGTTTTTGTGCTATGCGTATCTGTCCATTCCTTCTTTCTTTCTTTTTGACATCTTTCTCTGCACAAGCAAATTTCATCGTGTTCTGCCAAGATTTGACTCCCTTTATGCAACGATATCTTTTTACCGATTGTATCTTGTGATAAACTGTGCCTTATATATATATATATATATATATATATATATATATATATATATATATATATATATATATATATATATATATATCAAAACGTTCATGTAAAAGAAAAAAATTCAGAAAGCGAATGGGTGGAGCCCCTAGGCCAGGGCCCCACTGGCTTGAGCGGTCCGCCGTGCCTGGTCGAGGAGCGCTAGTTGCATCTCCCGATCCTCGCTGGCGAGCCAAGTCTCCCACTGCTCCCTTGCGGAAAGTTTGCCGACTATTTTTGGTCTAATAATTTTGGGTGGCCTGTTCTGGCAGTCCCACGTAATGTGGGAGAGAGTGGGCCGGCCTCCGCACCAAGGACAGCGAACGCTGTACAGCGTTGGGTGAATGGCATGTTTCAAATAAAGGTTTGGAAATGTGTGCGTCTGTATTCGGCGCCAGTCATAAGAGTCCTGCCTGGATAGGTCAGGGTGTGGTGGACTGTACTTTCTTCGCTCGCGCCGCTGGTGCCCAACGATGTATGCCCCCGCTCACTTTATGCCTCTTCGTATGCCTGTGAGGTCTTTGTAAATAAGGAAATAAATAAAAAGTACATTGCGCACTGTCAGGTCAGTGACTACCGATGACTGGCGCGCGCCCACATCCAGCTTCACGGCACTGCGGCGTGACGTTAATCACTGGCATATCGCGGCTGGTATACCGGTATATTTGGTATATATGCATATAAACTGGTATACCGCACTCGGGATGCATGCCCGCTTTGAGCGGGTATACACGACTACGTCATTTCGACGGTTCAAATCTTCTTTGAAACCACGTCCCGCAGAGTAAATAATTGTAATTTCAATTACTGACAGATTCCTTGCCGAGTTATATCGATATTGGAACTCGATTAACTACTAAAGTTTGCTCCTTCTTCGACGGATGCAGTTGGTAGAAAAGAGTTATGCTGTGTGTCATAAGTGTTTTTTATTAATTTTATTATTATTATTTCTCGAACATGTGTTCGACGAATTGACTGAAATGGTATTAAAGGCAGGTTATATATTAACGCTCGTACAGTTGTGGCCGCAACAGCTTGAACAAGAGGCCGAGTTCGCGCTTAGCTACGAATATAAACCGATTCGCTGATTTAGAATGGCAAAGCGAAATACATTCGCGTTTGTTGTCGAACGCGTGTCCCGTAAACTTTTTGTGGACTGCACATATAACACACCAAGCCTGCGACGCACCTGCACAGATCCACCGCAAGAAGGTCAAGAAAAAGAAAGCATCACATACCGCTGAAATAGCGAACGAAGCTACGCTGCTGCGGAGTCACGTGGAGGCGGCAAAATGTACGGCACAAACATACTTTTTGTTTGACGTACCCAAACCGCGATGTCAGACAGTTTTGGTTTAGCGTTTGCAACCAAACGTAAACGCATTACGTGCGTAAAGACACAGCGTTGTCATCACTGCGGATGCTCTGAACGTTATTGGGATGTTGCGATTTGCATGCGCTGTGATAACGTACGTTATTTGGCGAGTTTAACGTTCGTAATGTTTACGGACGCTGAGAAATAGCGTTGTCGAACGTGGCGGCAACCATGGCTTCAAGACAATTCCCGCTTCAGCGTGAATTCTCGTGATGGCAACGCTCTCACTCGCGTTGATCACCAGTAGCTATTATAATAAGCATTTGCGTTCTCTAAACTCACCTGAAAGGTTCGTTATGAGCGCATAGCGCGTCGAATTTCTCAGATCGTTCGGCGATGTCGGCGCCCGTACGCCTAACGAGACGCGGTGGCATAGCAACAACAGGATGGTTGCTAATGGATTGTTTTGGCTTGGACACATTTGACACGAGGCACCGGACGGCGCCCTGCTTTATAACGTCTTCCTTACGTTTGCGTTACCAACGTTGGCGTTACCGTACGGTAAACTAAACGTCTTCAAAGTACGCGCACCGTATACGGTCCCGCAAAGGTGATTACGCTTAACGTACGTAACGCGGCAAACGCTATTCTGAAACTGTCTGTCAATTACGAAGCATGCTGTAATGGGGAGCTACGGATTAATTTTCTTTACCGCCAGGGGTTCTTTAACGTGCACCTCAATTGAAGTGCGCGAGCATTTTTTTTTTCGCCTCGCATTATAACACAGCCGCCTTCTGCGGCCGGGCATCGAACTCGGGACCTCGTGAACGCCATGGCAACAAAGCTAGCACGGCGGGTAAAACACGTCAGAAAGGAAGCTATATTAACGATGCGATCCAATTACCCGCAATTCCGTTCTATTTCTTGTTTTTTTTTTGTTTTTTGCGGTACTATTCCCTACGCGCCGCTGCTGCTTCGAAAGACAGGCTCGCGCAGGCAATGCAGATGCACAGCGAAGCTTGGAACTTTGCCTATCCGCCTCGTGCATTGTTACCCCGAGGTTATTGTTAAACGAAAACGCCCAGCATGCGGCAAGCACATTCATCTGGGAATGCGTTCTCCCCCCCCCTCCCCCTCTTTTGTCAGCCCTGATTGCGAATGCCTCCATTCTCGTTCCTTTATACATCGAGGTCACACGTGGAGAAGATTAAAGGGGGAAAAAGCACGTACGCAAGGATATCCTGGAAAATGATGACGAGGGCCAGTCGCAGACGTGAATTCTTGCCTTCCGAAGGTGTGCCGAAGGCAAATTCTCGTTAATATTCTATAAGTAGATGCTGTGGTTGGCACTCGGGCCAAGTTGGTTATTTCGTTATTGTTATTACTTTGCCAAGAGATAACGCATTTTATTCGTAGTTGAAACATGACATTATTCGAAGAGTATGTTAGTCCTGCTCACGACAATCTCTCCTTTAGGCTACGTATTCTTGTTCCGGAATTTCGATTCGTCAACACTGTATTAGAAGCTTTGCATCACATATAGTGTAAGCTATACAGGGTATACCAACTAACTTTAGCCATAGCTTAAAGATATGCGTATGCCACGTACCTGGACAGAATCAACGTAATGTTGTTTGCCGTCACTTGGAGATAATTTTCAACGAATTTTGATTCCACCTAATTGGATACTTAGTCTTAATTAATCAATCGATTTCTCAGATATTATAATTAGATGAAAAGTGTCAATGAGGAAATTGTAGAGTGAGATGAAAAACTCCCGATATTGCTTCCCGTTCCTCAGTACGTGCATCATAGAAGTGTAGTGTTTTCACGAGCGTGAAAGCAGCCTGGAAATGCACGTAAAATTGCCGTCCGTATTCGAGGGCTTCTTCCATGCTCGGAAAAACAGTTTTCTACAGCACGTATTGAGGAACGGAAAGCAATATCGGGAGTTTCTCATGTCGCCGTACAATTTTCTCATTGACACTTTGCATCTATGTATAATACCTGAGAAATTGATTAATTAATAAAGGTTAATTATCTAATTAGGGTAAATGAAAAAAAATTATTTGAGTAGCTCCAAGCTCCGTCCATCCATCCAACCGTCCGTCCATCTGTCCGCTTTTTGAATGTAAAGTTATAAAGAAACAAATGTCTGTCCTTAATTTTCTGCGCTAAGATTAAACTTTTTCGGTCGAGCCATCCGTGCAGTTTCAACTCAATGATCACCCGACGTGGTTGCTCAGTGGCTATGGTGTTGGGCTGCTGAGCACGATGTCGCGGGATCGAATCCCGGCCACGGAGGCCGCATTTCGGTGGGGTCGAAATGCGAAAACACCCGTGTTCTTAGATTTAGGTGCACGTTAAAGAACCCCAGGTGGTCGAAATTTCCGGAGTCCTCCACTACGGCGTGCCTCATAATCAGAAAGTAGTTTTGGCACGCAAAACTCCATAATTTTAACTCACTGATCGCTCAATGTACGTCGATTTGTTAACTTCTGTGTTCGATTTATTTGAAATTTAATACTTACTGACGATAAAAAACCTCCTCTATGAAACAGGTCACTTTTGTAGAGATCACAGGGTTAGGAATTCACATGTTCACGTGAAGTTGAGGCTCGTAGCGAAGTTTCTGTGTAGGATTGACTTCCTTGAGCTCATTGCTTTCGACAGTAACTTGGACCAGACTGGCATTGCTGGTTTTCTTCTTTTTTTTCGAGGAGACGCCGAATATAGAGAAAGTAGTTATGACGTTTACATATAGGTTACTGTTGTCGCAGTCTTCACAGGTTCTCAAGTGCACTTCACCATTATTCCACCCTTCACGGCAGTAGGCATGAATATAAGAACGTCTCGCAGGGTTTTACTGCGTTTTTAGAGGAGCACTGTGCAGGTGACTCGGCCTAAACATAGCGTAAACGGGATTGATGACGATCCACTCGATTTCAGCTACAGTTCAGCGCGCGTAGAAAAGGCCGAGGTATTGACCAATGCATTATCTATCGCATTGCGACGACTGGACGACCGGCCGTTGACTGTGCAGGGGCTACTTGAAGACCGTCCCCATCGCTTGCCGGCCCACAAAGCTATGAAGGCACTTTTGTCTTTCTTGAGGGCGACCGGCCTATGCGAACGTATTTGACTCGCTCAGGCCCTCAGCGTGTACCTCCCCCTCCCCTCCCTCTCTTTATCTTATCTTTCTATTCCCACTTTCTCGTCTCCCACAGTAGGGCAGCCAACGAGACGTGTTTCTGGTTAACATCCCTGCCTTCTCTCTTTATTTCCTCTTCCTCCTCCTCCTTCACCAATGGATTCCACCATTATATCCAATTCGCTCATTTATGAGCGCGCGCTCTGATCTTGAACAAGCAAAACAAAAGTGCACACCATCAGGTTAATTGTAGCATGCCGAAAGCGATAAAAAAAGCACAGAAAGGAAGAAATCTTGCACAGTCAGTTATCTTTGCCTTTTTCGCAATACCCAGGTGCTGAACAGCATCAAACATGAGTTGTGCTTGCACACCTGCCGAGGGTTCTTTTCCTTGTGCCAAACAGGGCTTCGAGCACTCACGTACGCTCTTGACAGAAATGGAACAAACGTGTCAATATTCAAGTCCCGCCGGCGATAAGGACCGCGGTAGTCTTTTGTCTTCGCCTCTAGCGACATGCCCTCTTATCTCTTCGAAGGATGAAGGCGGGGGAGCGAGAAGCACGGTTACGATGGAGGTTGTCTGGCACGCGCCGATAAGAGGGGTACCTGATTAGGCTAGGCACGAAAACAAGTTGGCTCAAGCGCCGACGGGAACAGTATAGATAGATACAAGAAATAACAACGGTCTGCGACACGATTAGCCAGAAGCTGCGTCGGCGTTACGTGAGACGGACGGAAAAGTTTTCGCTACAGATAGAGTCACGTTTTGATATTGAGTCTGCCGTCTAGGGAAAGAGAGAGAGGTGAGAGCGTGCTTCGGAACAGAAGTACCTCCAGTTTTAGAAGCAGACGACGAGCTGTTGTCGTGAGGTTGAAAGCCCCAGACAGACGCACACAACCGAGGAAGAAAACGGAACTTCATAGCGCAGTTTTGTTGTATCGTTTCTGCAAAGCCAAGAGTATTTCCAGTGAGAAAAGCGACTCCCAGTGTTCAGAACTCATATTAGTTGGGGAAAAGACGTTCATTGAGCTTTAGTAGGTCGTCCTTTCGAAAGTCAAGGTCCACCGATATATAAACACATATTCGGGCCAAGTTGCAGACGGCGCGGACAGCTCCAACGGAGAAGTTGTGCACGTGAGTTTTCGACATTGTTTTCCTTTCACTACCATTATTTTATCCGAGTGAATGCGTAAAATCGCAAGATCAACCTTTTCTCAAAGTTAATTGGTTTTTCTGTTCTTTCTTTTCTAATTCAGTTTCAGATTCGTCCAGAGGTCCGGCGCGGGAACGCACGACCTGCTGCTAAACAAGCGCAAATAGACAACGTTGTCGGTGGAGCAGCTTCCTTTCTTTTTCGAAGCACGAAGCGACAAAGAAAAAGAAGTTTGTTCCACACTCGGCGAGAAGAAGCAGAAGTTCGGTACTTCTGCTTTATTAGACTCTCAACGTCGTCTGCTGCCGCAGTGCACGAGACAAACAGACGTAGTCTAGCACCAGAGGCCTTCCTAACCTGTTCCTCCACCCGTCGATGCACGCGTCCTCTCTGTGGTGGAAACTGCTCGCGGGCAGACGCAGGGCCCCGAGCCAAGCCAAGGCCAAGACGCGCTCCAAGACGAAGACGAGGCGAGCCAAGCGCGAAGACTCCTCCGAGGTGGCCCCTCAAGAGGGACATGGGCCTCGCAAGTGCCCCGTGCCCTCCGACGCTCGCGGCGAGAGCGGGGACGGCGTCATCGCAACCGTCCCCGGGCCCGTGGGCGTTCAGAGGCTCAAGACCATGACTTCGCGGAGCCGCGTCGGCGGCAAGTTCAAGGTCAACAACCAGAACCTGGAGAAGTTCGACCAGATCCTCTCGAAGATTCCCGAAGGTTCGTACGTAGAGGGCCGTTGATGGGGCAGAGTCCCTTGCCTCCTCCTGCCGAGATTCGCTCGTACTGTAACAAGCGTTTCAGCTAAAGCCGTAATGGTACTAGCGCTAATTTATAGGTGATCAACGGTCGTCAAATAAGGCACGCCTCAGGCATGGGGCGGTATCCTCGTGCGATCCCTTTCGTGGATACCAGAGACAGACGCTTCTTGCGCAGTGGCACGCTGCAGGATTGTCTCAGCGCAGTGCCAGGAACGCGGTCGTCCGTAGACGCCCACGCCGCCCGGTGCCAAACCCGGGACGTTTCACGAAACTAACGGCGAACGCGACAAATCGCACCGCGGTGCGCACCGGGAGGCCCCAATATACCGTTTCATCCAATCATAGTCGTCCCAGGGCGCCTCGGCGGGCGCGCCGGCGCGATTTGCCGAATTCGCCATAAGAGTATCCCCGAAAGGGATCGTCCGAGAATTCCGCCGCCCCGGAAGCCGACATTTCCGCGACGGGATTTTGTTCACGTCAGCGCCTGCGCTGCACTTTATCTCCGCTCTGACGACAATATATAGCCTCCCTGTCGGAACTTTAAAATTACCCCATGCTGAACCTTTTTCTCGTTCCGCTTCTGTTCATTCACCACACCATCTCCACCTTCCTCTGAAACTACGTGCAGTACTAGTTTAAGAATCTAACGGGACGAAATGCTGTCGCCAATGCTGTCGCCGACGTGACCATGCATACCGTTTGCCGAACGAAACGGTGAGTAAAACACACCCAGTTAGGGCATCTACCGCGGCAGTTTAGCAGCTACGACATATTCCTTTACTGAACACGAGGTAGAGGGTTGGATTGCCAGCCACGACGGAAAAAGCTTTAACGCTCGTTCACCGACTTTCGGGTGTTCACTAAAGAGCCCTCGTGTATGCAAGATATGCAGTTAAACTATGGTCGCAATTATGCTCAATTATGCTCGACAGACTGCCGATCCCGGAGACAGTGGGTAAGGCGGGTCACGTTGTCAAGGCAACTACGATAACACAACGGTCACCGGCTGACACAACGACGAGGTGCTCGCTCATATACGTCCAATTACGTGGAGTTCTGCATAAGTGTGCAGACGAATAAGGCAGCGTCCGCGATGGCCGCATTTCGATGGGGGGCGAAGTGCAAATTTGTGATTTCAGATGTGCAGATTTCTAGATTTGTGAACTGGATAAAGAGACACACGTGGTCGAGGTGAACAAAATGTTCCGGACCCTTTACCTAAGGCGTCTGTAGTAGCCCCAGTGTTACATTGGAAATTTAAATACCTCTAGTTAACCATTCAATCAATCAATCAATGGATCAATAAGTAAAAGAGATGCATGTCAGCAACTATTTAAAAGAAAAGGCAGAGTGTAATAAAGGTGCTGCCTGTCCTAGATCAAAATTAGCGGATCCACATGGGTCCTGCTAGTGATTATATTACGAGCAATGCCGGGCGGCCAATCGAAAACAGATCTTACAAACGAAAAAAAAAATTTTTTTATTAACGGCGTTGCCTGTCTTTTATGAACACAGTTTTGCTTGAACCGCTGTTGACTTCGTCAAGCAGGCGAATTCCGTTCACCAGCCACCTACCCCTAAAAAAGTTGCGCCTGTGGAGGAAACGTCTATCGTGTCGATACCCCGCAATGCCCACTTCGTTGAATGAGTTATAATGGCAAGCCTGAGGTTTAAAACAATGCCGGGAGCTGCACGTCAGAGGTACAAACCTCCGGAACGCCGGCAGTCGTGCGGAATGCGGACCTTTCTGACGCCGCGCTAACATCATCAAATGGCGCTGCGCGCTTGACACAATCGTTATCGGGAGGATCACATAGGGGAACATATCTCGCGAAATTGGCGAGTATGCGCATTCTTGGTGAACAGGAGCTGCCGCTCGCCGTTCGATATTGGCTCTTCGAGACAAGCTTGCGCTAGCGCTCTCTCGAAATGACCAGGCATTTTCGATTACGGATGATGCTGGGCTTTTTTTTTTTCAAAGCTTGGCAGAAGCTTTTCGACGGCAATGAAAGTTGCCTGCGAACGCGCCGCTACCTGAGAAGGGGGGGAGCTTGGAGTAGCGAGATCAAGAGCTTAGTGACTTGCAGGATCGGGTGACATCGTTTTGGAAAGCGCAGTGCAATCCGAGTTTTCTAGTTGAAAGATTCAGAGCCCCGAGAACGAATTACAGGGGCGCTGCGAGCGCCGATCGCGTGACGTCAGGGCACGGACTCGCGCTTGTCGTCTGCTGCGATTCGGGCGTTGTTCGGAAGCTTTCTGCGGTGTTTTCGTTTGTATCGCTCTCGGTCCCTCTGCTCGTATATTTGTGGTAGTCGTCTCAAATATATTCTTGCGACGTCTTCGTTCACGAAAGTTTATTCAGAGAGCTTATTTCTCAGACGACAATACAGTTCTCAATTGCAACGCTACAGTGCCGGCTGAAGGAGCGCAGACCAGCCCATTGTGGGCTTTTCATGCGTGAATCGACAAACGCAAAAACATAGCGTATAAGAATCCAGTTATTATACCAGATCTGCCGCGGTGCAACAAGGATGTCATAAATGCTAGCTATATATGACTTCTACAATTGTTACCTTGGTTTTAATCAGTTGCTTAGTGGCTATGGTGTTGGGCTGCTAAGCACGAGGACGAATCCCGGCCACGGCGTCTGGATTTCGATGGAGGCGAAATGCGAAAACACCTGTGTACTTAGATTTAGGTGCCCGTTAAAGAACCCCAAGTGTTCCAAATTTACGGAGTCCCTCAATGCGGCGTGCCTCGTGATAAGAAAGAGGTTTTGGCACGTAGAACCCCATACTTTAATTCTTCATTTATTTTAATCCGCTAAAACAGCTTTGCTCACGACGAGTAGTTTATGGTATATTTCGATTTTTTGAATTTATTCACAAAAACGCTCGGCAGTAACACGACGACATAACACTGCAGTTAATATTCCACCAGCACCACTTACATTTGTAACTGCTTCTCAAAATTAGGCGGTTAATCGCGTGTTTATTTTTAATCGCGGTAATTTTAAGTAAAGCTAATTGAGGCTTACAGCTGTTTTCAGAATACGAAAAGGAATGCACCAATATATGTTCCCTTTTCCGTGCTACACGTTCAACTGACTTGAGCAATTTACTAGTGCTTGCTGCTTGAGGATTACACATGACGAATCTGTTTGGTGAACTGATGCAGGCTACCCGGCCCAAATTTCTCAGTGAAATATGCCTTTTGGACCGTATGAATGCAGCCAGAAAGAAGCCGAAGCGTCATTCATTAGTAGTATGGGACATGTTGAAGACATCGTTATTCCACAGTGGAAGGTCAAAAATCAATGTATAATTAAACAACGCTGGATCGAGACATGGTGAGGCAAAAGGTGCTCAAGTTTTCCTTTTCTAGGCACCCTAAGCTGCGCTATAGTACCTCGAGTATATTTTAGGCATTGGAATTGACGCTGTAAATGACTGCTTCATGGTTTCAGTTCGAAGTTGTAGTGAACTGAAGGGATTCGCAAACAATGCCTGCCTCGCCATAACGACAGTCGGTTGCTACCGTGGAGTGAGGGGTGTGCCATATTGCCGATAAAAGCTACTGAGTGCCACCACGAAACATTTCATCGCTTGCATTCGATTGCCTCTCATTTTTAGCCACGAACCTTTTCTTTCGAGTGATTGCTACAATGGTACTTGTGAATTAATTATATATGTAAATACTCTACATATGACGCGCCGCCGTGTTAGCACCCTTGAGCAATTCGTTTTGCGGGGCCCTGTTTCAGAGAGCGGCGAAAGTAGGAGTAAACTTCTTCGTACGAAATGCGCGCCTAACTCTTTCTTCTACGCATTAGTAAGTGGCATTATCTGACTAGAACAACTCGTCAGAGTAACAAGAATCGTTATGGCAGCTTCACCGGGCAGCGTTATACTAACAAGGATAACATGTTGACACCAATGACCAAGATTTTTTCCTTCGTGTAAAATGCAATGTATCTCATAGCTAAGCACTAAGGGAATGACAAATGTTGAGCGCAGCATCACACACAACTTCGACGTTATTTTTACGCAAAATTCATGGACCGACAGGGCTCATATACGCATTGCAAAACCAGTACACCCCGTCTACACCCCTATGTGTAGTTTGCGATATCCAAGCCACACATTTTCTCGAAGGAACTGCGGTTCAGGCACGGCAGCACAAAGAAGCTGACATATCCTTCAAAAAGTGCGGCTCGAACCTCCTGCACCTCAAGCACGCAAGAAAGGAACGAGCGCGCGCGGCAGCCGAGCGAGCCGGAGCGAGCGGCGTCCTTGCCGTGACGTCACTCGCGAGAGGGCGCCACTCCAAGTTCTCGCCGCCAACGGCGTCTGTACTAAAGCTCCAATTATGACGGTTGCGTGAGCGCGGTAACAGGTGGATTTGCCTCGACCTCACCCTTCTGGCTCGAAATGGCTTTGTGTCTTCGCAGTTTAATCAGTCTCAACAAACGTGGGCGTTAAATACACTGCTCCCAATAATTATGCGCGTGCGTGCGCGGGGAGTCATTTCTTTGTCGTGTTTAGAGCACAACGCCTAAAAATTTACATGGATCAAGCGTAAAAAAAATAGTAACGCCACAATGGCCTCCGAAGCCAGAAAGAACGAAGATTACACTAAACCATGTACCTCCCATTGTTCGCGTGGCAGCTGAAATATCGCAGCGCAAGAGTTGCCTCTGTTACTTATTGTAGGAAACGCTTACCTGGCGGCGATAACGACCTCGCCGTGAATGCGTCGCTGTCCGTTTTGTGATTGGGGAACAAAGCTCACAATAAGCTTAGGGACTTGCAGAGTCAGGTAGTATCGTTTCGAAAAGCGACGTCTATAGAGCTTGCTAATTAAGAACGCTAGTGTCTAAGAGCGCCGCAATCAGGGTGGTTTAGCCAGAAGCGTCACAATTCCTTCTAGCTTTTGTAGAAAAACTTCACGCACACTGCTTAGCCTCAGCATCCGTGACGTCACCAGGGGAACCACACGTCGTCCTAGCGCCGGCTGTCTGTGCTCTTTGAAACACGTTTACTTTCTTTCTGCATACGGCAGTTGAATTACGCTGAAGGAACGAAGAAAATTCACATAATACTGCGACATAAAACACTTTCGATTTCATGTTCAAGACCATGTCTTATTCCAAATGCGCTACCGATGACGGATTACGCGTCCTTGTTCATCAATCACCGCTTCATGTGCAGGCCGAAGAACTTGCAATGGCAGCAGGTATTGTGGCGCCATCTGGCGTGCACTCGGCTAATGACGTGCGCGCATTGCTCAACACATTGCAGGGATGGGTACAAACGGCGCGTACATAGGTAATAAGTCAAACATGACGCAGCATATGACAGCGTACGTAAAAACCGAAACTGAACGGCTATGCAAGCAACCGAAGAGCATGTTACATAAACGCGTATGTCATAACAAAACAGGAGGCTTCAAACAACGCGCAAACCTTTGCAAATATGACGCTAAACCTGTTATGAGAAGAATAGCATACACCTGATAACTTGATAGTAGTAGTAGCATTAATAATAATGCTGCTAATTGATAGTGACAATTAAAACAATAATAATATATAGTATGCACCTAGCTTGTTTTACTTTGTGTACGTAGCTCCCTCTTCCCTACTGCAATGCCTGAATGGCGGCTTTAGGCAACAGAGTAAATAAATAAAAAAATAATAGGCACGTAACGATGCTAGGTGCAGACGTACACTGGCTGATCTACAACCTAATACGGCTTCTCACCTTAATCCACATACAGAATACTTGTATGGGCCATGTCCGCGAAAACTAATGTCTTTCAAGCTCCAATTTTTTTTTGTTCGTACTGTACTCATCTGAGGAATTACGTGTCTCATTGAAAACTGCGATATTGGAAACTGCTGGGCAGAACATGTTACATATATTATATATATATAGATGGTGTTTGTATAATGTAGTAGCTTTCGTCTTTGTCAGTATTGGAAAAGGCCGTGTGAAATTTTATTTTATGTCTAGCTTCCCTTTCTGTCGTTAGTGTCGCTGTTAATCGTTTGTCATCGGAGTGATGTGGCTACACGAGCTTCCATCTCATCAAAATTTTTCCCATCGCACCTAACCCCGCATGCAAACTTCCGAAGTGTCACGCAGTGGAATAAAACCAAGCTGAAGTTCAACCATCTCGGAGGCACGTATGACGGACGACAGGTTTCAGACAACACGATTCGAAAACCTAGCTGTGCATAACTTGAAAGTGAAAAGACAGAAAAGTATAGTTAGAGACATTGGCTAGAGTGTCTAGTGCTCGAGTTGGCACTTTTTGTCCAGATAAAAACGCGGGTATTTTTCGCGCCGCGAAATGCGTGTTGTTCCTGTTAAACGTGTTCCTTAATGTACTTATTTCACACTGCGGATGAACATTCAGAGAACACCAGTGCATCGAGTTCGTTGCTCCCTTTGGGCAGTTGCGACTTCCCGAATCTGGTGCAAGGCGCAGACTTTCTGCAAGAAAGGTTATCCTTTCAGTACAGCGGCTGAATCAATTCTGCAATTACAACATGTCCTCTCTAATGTCATAAAAGACTTAGTTATTATTTACTACTCGTGTCGCCGATTTATCGCAGTGATTATGATGTTCATCATTACTACAAAGCTTGGTCAGTAAAAATTACCATTTTTGTTCTCAAATCCGTTATCGTTACTAATCTGAGACAGCTATCGCAAGAGCATGCAGGTGTGGTAAAGCTACTCAAGGTAGCGGAAGCACAACAACGCGACCTTCGAGATCGAACCTCTCAAGTCTGATAACGTGTCGCGCCAAAAGGCTTACCCTCGCGACTTCTGTTATCCGAGACGGAACTTTCCAGAAGCATTCTCGGACGTCGGAGCTGTCAACAAAGCCGATATACAGAGTAACTAAAGCCCTGCGCAACGTGGCCGCAGCGAGCCGCCCATTATCTCTCTGCCGAGATCGTGCCAACGCAAACTGCGCGTTCCGTTCAATTAAGAAGCGATAAAGCCAGAGTCCTCGCGAAACAGAAGGAAAACCCCCGGATCCCATTTATCTCGACGACCCGCGATAAAAGCGGCAGCGGCCCCGACAAGTGGAGTGTTTTTATTCAAATGAGTCGGGTCCCCTCTACGTGACACGTCTCACATTTTCCAAGCTCGAACGACGGGCAACAGCGTTAACTAAACATTGAAGCGTACGATAAGTTGAGCTGCGTTACTAAAATTATCTTTCTACGATACCGAGAGAGCCACTCTCACCGTGAACCACACCTGTAGTCCGATGAAAGCAGCGAAAACAAACAAACAAAAAAGCGACGTGGTAGCCTCGTAGCAATGGTGATGTGCTGGTGAGGGCGAAGGTTGAGTTTTCGAAACTGGCCGCGGCGACAGCATGTTCAATGGAAGTGGGCGTGGGGGGGGGGGGGGAGGCAAAAGAAAACGCTCGTGTACACAGACTTAACAAAAATTAATTAAATTATGGGGTTTTACGTGCCAAAACCACTTTCTGATCATGAGGCACGCCGTAGTGGGGGACTCTGGAAATTTCGACCACCTGGGGTTCTTTAACGTGCACCTAAATCTAAGTACACGGGTGTTTTCGCATTTCGCCCCCATCGAAATGCGGCCGCCATGGCCGGGATTCGATCTCGCGACCTCGTGCTCAGCAGCCTAACACCATAGCCACTGAGCAACCACGGCGGGTACAGACTTAACAGGTGCTCGTTATGCGGAACCCCCAGGTGGTCGAAAATTAATCCGGAGTGTCCCACTACAACGTTGCTCAATAAAGGGTCGTGACTTTGACGCGCAAAATCCCAGAAAGACTTTTTTTTTTCATTGTTATCTACATCTCACACCATGATCGGAGGCCTGGTAAGGCCCGAAAAGAGGCGACAACAAAAAAAAAAGGAAAAGGTGCGGGTGGCCCCCACGCCGCCTTGAACTTCCCACCCCATCTCACCGTGACGTCACCGATACTGACAAAGTCTATTCGGGCCTATACCAACCCCATGGTCTCCGAGATTACCCCCGGCCAGCCGGGGGGTGATCTCGGAGATCATGCCGACCCGCAGCAGTGCCGTATAACGGCCGTGCGCTGCTGTAAGCACGAAGTCCCGGGATCGAATCCCGGTCGCGGAGGCCGCATTTGCATGCGGGCGTAATGCCAAGAAAACGCCCTCGTATATGGCGCAGTGAATACACGTTAAAGAGTCCCCACGTGGTCGCAATTAATCCGCAGTCCCCCACTACGGTGTGCTTCATACAAGCACATCGTTGTTGTGGCACGTAAAAAAACAAAAAAGGAAACAGAATTCTTAACTTTATTCAGGCCTTTACGTAGTTTTATATAGTCGAAAATTGGCTACATTGGATTCTTAGTGATTCAAAGACTGATGTTAGCAAGTTTCGGGAACATGCATACTGCGCCACAAGACCACCCAGGCGCCCCCTCCCTCCAAACAGAAAAAAAAAGAAAGAAGGTAGAAAAATACCGTGAAATACGACGTATTTCACTGTCGTACCAGCGGAGAGCTGTCGGGCCGAAATTCGAATGACCTTCATTTGTCCTTGGTTTCATTTCGCTACTTCCATTTTTTTTCTGTTTGTTGCCACAGACTCTTATTCGAAAGTATAACAGACATATTTATGTGCTCCCCTTATACTGTAAAAAAAAAAACGCACCCGTAAAACCCAATAAGGATGAAAATATGTTTAAATATCATACCCTTAGTCCTCTTTTGGGGGTATGGGGGTCGGTTATAAGCCTGACTGACACCGTTATTCGCTTTTAAGTGCGAAAATTATTTTACAGTGCGCCGCATATTACGCAGTAAAAAAAAATTATGGGGTTTTACGTGCCAAAACCGCTTTCTGATTATGAGGCACGCCGTAGTGGAGGACTCCGGAAATTTCGACCATCTGGCGTTCTTTGACGTGCACCTAAATCTAAGTACACGGGTGGTTTCGCATTTCGCCTCCATCGAAATGCGGCCGCCGTGGCGGGGATTCGATCCCGCGACCTCGTGCTCAGCAGCCGAACACCATAGCCACTGAGCAACCACGGCGGGTCATATTACGCAGTGCGTTACAAACAAGGACAAAAGAGAAACAAATGACACAAGCACGGCGCTAATTCGCAGCAATATTATCGAGGGGTGAAAAAACTCGCCAGCGTATTTTTTTTTATCCGGAGCAGGTCTAGTGCTGCTCGCGTCTCTAAGATCGACCACTCTGCCCTCGTGTTGCCTCTCTGGAATGCAAATTACTTAGCCGACAGCTCCCTGATACTACACCGACGAAATCTGCCGTATAATATCTGGTATCGCATGAATAAACTCCTGCTTTCTCATTCGTTTCGTTTGTTTGCGTTTTTCGTTCACCGTAGCGAGCCACGCAGTATGCGCCAATGGCAAACAAACAGGCGTAAACATATGCAAACTCGGTGCACTTACCGCGTTATCAGTGTAAAATAATTTACACCCTAAAAAGTGAAAAAGGGTGTAAATGTGTCTATAACTCACACTCTTAGGGTGTCCGTTATATAGATAAAACCAGAAGGGTGTGAGTTATATATTTACACCCTAAAAGTGATAAAGGGTGTAAATGTGTCTATAACTCCCACTCCTAGGGTGTCCATTATATAGATAACACCCGAAGGGTGTGAGTTATAGACACATTTACACCCTTTTTCACTTTTAAGGGTGTAAATTAATAACAGTGTAGTCCCAATATTGCGCTCAACGCGGCAGTTCCTCGCGTTCCTTTTAAACCCTGCTTAATGTATCACGTATGCCACGCTGCATACGGATACTGAAAAATTTTACTCAGGGACGCGATGCTTAACACGTAGCATTAGCAGCGTTTGCGATACGGTGAAAGAAAGTTTTCAGTTGCGGATAATTAATTACTGTACTAATTTATTTAGGCTAAATTAGACATCCACCCAGTCGTACCGATTGCTACAAAGGAAGCCCATACGGGTTCCTCAAAGAAAAATTTGTCGAAAAATTCCTTTGTAGCAATTGCTATGATCGGGTGGATGTCTCATTTCCACTCAATTAATTGCTTCTCTCTACCTTGCGGGTTTCCGCCTAACTATTACGCCAAACTGTTCTAACTTAGTTATACCCCAAATATTTCATTGTTGTTTACTGCTGTTGTTAATGTTATTGTTGTTGTTATGTTGTTGTTGTTGTCGTCGTCGCCAGACGTGTTTTTCGCGTCCAGAAATAAAGGCGATGCAGTAGGTCTAGCTTTACGAGATGTGGAACTGTTTTTCTGGCGTTAAACGGTTAGGGCTGCACACCGTACTGTTGATCTCCCCTTACGCTGGCCTTCAACTTTTTTTGCTCTCTCTATCTGCAGGCGAGAAGACCAAGGTGGCAGTGTCCTCGGCTTCGCTGCCAGAGAGGCGTGACGATGCTTGCCGCACTCCCGTTCAGCAGCCCGTCGAGAGGGCCGGCCCGGACATCAGTCCGTCCGCGACGATGGGTGAGCGTGCATCGATCCGCTAAACTGGCTCCCCCAAAAATTAAATCACGGGGTTTTACGTGCCAAAGCCACTTTCTGATTGCGAGGCATGCCGTAGTGGGGGACTCCGGAAATTCCGACCACTTGGGGTTCTTTAACGTGCACCTAAATCTAAGTACACGGGTGTTTTCGCATTTCACCCCCCATCACTGGCTCACCCACACGCTCACAAACTCGCTCCGACTGAACGTATATTTTGGCATTACGTTCTGCGCGGAACAACAACAATGGCTTTATGCACCTCGTCTCACCGGCTGCTAGTTTATATATACAGGGTGTCCCCGACTAGCACATGCACCAAGATTTAAAGATATGCAAATGGCGCGTGGCTGGGGCGGAGCCAAGGTAATGCGGTTTGCCGTCGCTTGAAGATGCTGCGAGTGTTTTTTCGCATGCCGCCTGATTACGTAGTCTTAATTAATTATTGAACTTCTCAAGTATTATAATTTGATGAAAAGTGTCAATGAGAAAATTGTAGAGTGACATGAAAAAACCCTAATACAGCTTTCTGTTGCTCGATACGTGCTACAGAATAGTTTTTCCGAACGTACAAGAAGCCCGAAAATGATGGCAAAACTGCCGCGAGACTTCCTACTCGAGGCACCTTGCGTGTATTCGCGGGCTTCTTTCACGTTCGGAAAAACACTTTCATGTATCACGTATTCAGCAACACAAAGCTGTATCGGGAGATTTTCATGTCGCCTAATCTCATTGTCATTTTTATCTAATTATAATATTTGAGAAGTTGATTAATTAATCAGTATTAATTATGTAATTCGGCGTAATGCAAGAAACAATCTGAGTATATTCATGCGACGGCAATGTTTACGGTTATCTCTAATGATGTTTTGTTTTCTATGTTAGCATAACCGCGTTTAAGTTTGTGCCAATTACATGTGTATTTTGTTACTGATTGTGATTAGTGGCTATTTTTATTAGTTGTGTGACTGACACTATATGTATTTCTTTATCTCTTTTGTGTATATCCTCCCCCACTGTAATGCCTGTTAAGGCG
The DNA here is from genome assembly GCF_038994185.2 of Dermacentor albipictus. NCBI lineage: Eukaryota > Metazoa > Arthropoda > Arachnida > Ixodida > Ixodidae > Dermacentor > Dermacentor albipictus. Next base: position 92,383,241 of record NC_091828.1, on the reverse strand, counting down.
CTGTGGGTAATGAAGTAAATAAATAAATAAAATAAATAAACAACATTACGTTGGTTTCGTCCAGCTACGTGGCATCTACATATACTTATATTTTGGCGCATGAAAGTTGTGACAGCCTCTACATGACTTTTTACCGAAATTAAGATTCAAAATGCTTGTCGTGTCACATGTTGCTCTTTATCGTAATCGTCTCTGTTCACTGTCACTGAGATATCACTATTGACTCTTCTGATTGAATGAATTACCTTACTGATAGAGCCTACACGTGAGCCATTAAAGGCAGCTGCACTGTAACCTCATAGTCGTTGATAATCTCGCTCCGCACGGGATCCACACTAAGTGGAACATATTTGCGAAACTATTCCACTTGCTGAGTGCAACTTACGTAGAACATTGGCCTCCAAGATCGGGCACCGCGCGCCGCTAGATCTCGGAGGCTGTTGTGGAATGAGCATACGAGTGCGGTATTTTCCCCGTTCGCAACCGTACGTACCAGTCGTCAATACCAACCCACTCGAACCTGTTTTTGGATCTGAGCAGCAAACTGCGGCCCAATTTTTTTTTACAATTTTTCCCAGAACGACCCTATATATACTAAAGGAGGGGCGCAAATTAGCGCGATACACACACGAAGGAGACACGACGAGAACCCTCGTCCGTCTGTGTACGTCATGATTTCCTAATAGCCACGCCTCTTCTCATAGCTCCGCACCACCGACCGAGCAAACAAGAAGCGCTGCCAGTGTTAATAAACAGATTTAGTTTAGCGTCCGCAACTATAGCGTACGCTATACGCTATAAAGATAGCGTACGCTAAGCAGCGCACGTTTTCTACAATTTTAGTTGGCCGGCGATATCTTCAGATCTCAGAGGCCATATGCCGTCGTTGCGGCTATTTCGCGCCTTTAGCGACAGGTGGCGGTGACATCTCGAATGTTTCGTTTGTTAGGTTTCGATTTGTTCGAAACGGGAAGCGATCTCGAAAACACCAGGAGGTTATCCATAATACTCTGTCGTCGAAGCGGCCTAAGACTAAGCGAAAGCCGTTTACCCAGTCATTTGCTTCGAACGAAGTGCATTTTACAAAAGCAACGCCAAATTCAATTCGAAGCGGGCAGCCGGGACCGCCGCCATGTCTCCCGCAAGCTCCGCAAACCCCGCAAAAACGCTAACGCTAACTCGTTTGCGTTGCGTACGCCCGCTATACCCGCTATTTCGTTTAGCGTTCAGCGCATGCGCAGTGACGAGCCGCTATTTTTTCGCGTACGCGATGGTATAGCATACGCTATACTAAAACTGTCTAATAAACCTCGTCTGACTCTCGTCTCTCGCTCCACGCATTGCAGGCAGTTCCGTCACGGCCGAGTACGAGCTGTTCTGCAAGGCGTTCCACAGCGAGGCCAAGCAACTGCTGCCCGACGAGGAACAGGAGAAGCCGTCCATGAACCCGATGCGGAAGCTGCTCCAGCAGGCCTCCGAAGCGGCCGCCAAGGGCATGCAGCTGCAGCGAGTCACCACAGCGGCCGGCTCGCTCCCTGACTTGATCTCCAGCGGACCCGCGAGACGCGCCCCGGAAACGTACGCAGCGCCACCAGTGGCGTCGAACGCGTTGGTCGCGACACTCGCCTGAGTCGGGCGTTGGGAACATAGAGTGTCTCACTATATTATTCAGAGGGAAATCTGGCGCTGCTGCGCTGTGGCACGCATGGGAATGCCGGTATATAGTGGATTCGGATTGGCAGCGTTCTCGTAGAGACAGGACACCTTGAAGACGCGCTTGGCAAGTACCGTTCCGTCTGTCACAATAGGGACTTTTAGCGGTGCTACGGAAAGTACGGTATACGGTACGGTAAGTGCGTAATACCGTACCGGTCGAAGACTGCGCATGCGCGAACTGTACCGTACGGTATGACTTGCCGTACGGCATACGAGGCGGTAAGGCTCGGCTAGCACCGCGTGTCGCGAGCTGAGCTGCACCAAGCGAAAACAGTGAGAAGCTGATGTCGGCCACAGAGTCCACCTCTCGCGTGCTTTTTTTTACCATGATAATACCAAGGCAAGAGGTTACTTTAAACCACCATCTGCGGGGCGACGAAGTGACAAGTAAACAGTGGCATAAAAAAAAAACCAGGTAGGTGGCGCCATCTAGTGATGCAGAGTTCACTTAGAGGGGACACAGAGTTTTTATTGCAGTAACTAACTATATTCAACTTATCTGCTGGTGTAAATTGTCAGCAGCGGTGCAATTTACAAGAAACAAACCCTTTTTTATGTATTGATTAGATAAAAACACCTATGTAACAAAACGTTTCACGTGTTGCAGGACGAAGTGTCACAAGATGTCGCCACCGGCCTTGTGACTGGTGTCTAAGTTTGCCGTAGCCGGGCCCTTTTGTAAATAATGATGCGTGTATGAACAAGCTAAAGCTCTCTAGTATTCGTCAAAATGAATATTTCGCGCTCAGCGCATAGTTATTGTACTCTGTAAAGCCCCAATGTTAGCCGCTATCATCATTATCAGATTACCGTACGCATAGAGCGGCACAAGCAGCTAAAACGTCTTCGGTCATTGCGGTAATTTAGTACGGAACAGTAATACCGTACCGTATACCGTACCGTACCGTAATACCGTACCGTATACAGCACGTGAAAACCTGTTTTAGCTTTATTATTACGCGAAAACATGTTTTGTTTAACTATGAGAACTTGTTATTGTGTGTACGACTAAATGTTACGTAAAAAGTATCAGCGGGCCACTAAAGTTGGAGGTCAGACGACAAGGTTCGCGCTCGCTTTGAAACAGTTGGTCGTCTGTTCTTGCTTTTCTTCGCTTGGTCATGCATCGTGGGTGAGTAAAGATGTAATATGCGTGAATGGAAATATTTTATGAAGATTTTACTTTGAGAACGCGTTATTTGCGTAGCCATATCCACGTTTTAGACGAAGCCTCTTACAACACCAGCCAACACGAGCCTCGCCGACACATATACCGTCATTCCCATGACGGCACGGTGCCCCCTTAAGAAACTCCCATAGACGGTGGCGCCAGATTACCCTCTAGGTGTTATAGTGAGAAACTCTATGGGCGTTGGGAACATAGAGTCCCTCACTATGTTACCCAGAGGGAAATCTGGCGCTGCTGCGCTGTGGCACGCATGGGAATGCCGGTATTCTGTGACTTCGGATCGGCATCGTTCTCGGAGAGCAATGCAGGCACCGTTCTGTCCATCACAATGATTAATCTTCTCCTAAAAGAGCACGTGAAAAGCTCTTTCAGCGTTATTATTACACAAAAACATGTTTTGCTTAACTATCAGAACTCGCTGCTGCATGTACAAATTATACGAAACGTAAAAAGTATCAGCGGGCCGCTAAAGTTGGAGGACAGACGACAAGATTCGTGCTCGCTTTGGAACAGTTTGTCGTCTGTTCTTGCTTTTCTTCGCTTGGTTATGCATTTTAGGAGAGTAGAGATGTAATATGCGTGAATGGAAACATTTTTTGAAGATTTTACTTCAAGAATGCGTTATTTGTGTCGCCATATCCACGTTTTACACGAAGCCTCTAAGAACACCAGCCAACACAAGCCTAGCAGACGCATATACCGTCATTCGCATGACGGCACAGGGCTCTTTAGGAAACTCCCATAGACGGTGGCGCCAGATTTCCCTACAGGTGTCATAGTGAGAAACTCCATGGTTGTGAACAAGGGCACACTTCTAGACGATTAGCGGGCATTGCGTGCGCTGTCGGTGTTGTAGATCTTCGTGTTTAGATGACAGTTCTCGCTCGTTCTCGTCACGCTGTCGCAGGACTTACACAGGGCGGGGACCGGAAGAAGCAACGAGAAACATGCGCCAGTTTAACATCTCGTAGCTGCGCAGCTGTTTGCTTCGTGTGGCGCCGTCTTTCGTGAAATGCCGCAGAGCGGTACGAAAGGCGTAGCATGGAGGGGGGAGGGCACAGTGGTATTGGTGGAGGTGCGGTATTCTGTGTGTGCCCACCTTGCGGACACGACCGTTTCGTCCGCAGCTCAAGTGCTGATTGGCTGGAGAGGCACCTGTCTCCTCCTGACGTGTACACCAGCCCAGAGTACCCTCTCCCCTGCCTCCCCTCCCATTTTTTCAGCATAAAGTTTCGAACTAAAATTAGCAGAGGGAGCTCTGACACTGTGATCGTACAGCCACCGTGGGAATAGTCGGCAGCATTTGCGTTTGTCTAATCTTGACGCGTTTTGCTTCAGACGACCTGGTGCATGCCCTTATTTATTAGGCGTGGTCTTTCTTTAGTTACCTAAAATATTCGACCAATCTTACTCGAAACGCACGAAATGCCCTGCACGCGTGCACAATCGTTAAGAAGTGTTGTAATCCTAAAAAAACAATATTTCGTCAAATCAGATCAATTTGCAAAGTCAGAAAGCCTTTCGAAGCCACTATAGGACTACGTTTAGGCCAAATCCATATACTACACACCACGGCCCACGCTGGCAGATACCCTATGCTTCCGGTTCGCATTGACACGAGTGCCACATTCCCCCCTAGTAATTGTTGCAGGAATATTCTACGCGCAGCAAAGAAACGCATTTGTCAACGCCTCACGTGTCCCCATCGCAAAGGGGGAGGAAGTTCGCACGTATAACATAACACGTATAACGAGCTTTCTCAGACGTTTCTGTGCGAATTGTGCTTAGCGTTCGTTTCGTATTCATATCCGATGTTCCCTGTTTCCCCCTTCTCGAGCGAATGGGTAGCCAAATGGGACTTCGCAGTCCTCGTGAACTTCGCGCACCCGTACGTCACACTGCGGTACGTATAGCGAGAATACATTGCGACACTGAGACAGAGAAGATTTCTGAAGGTCATTCGAACGATATTCACGTAAAATAACTTGCAGCGCTGACCAATTTAGTTGGCAGCTCAAGCAGCCGGCAGTATTCTCAAGGCCTTCTCACGCTAGAATTGTTCGGAAGAGAAGCTTCCGGCGCAATCCTGACGCTGGGCGTATTGCGAAACTAATGCGACCGACACTGGCAAAAAGCAGTTGCGACAGAAAGGCTTCGTTGAATTCGACCCCAGTGACCCCAGTTCCTCCGCGTCGGCACGATTACGAAGCACGCAACGGGCGTAGCAGTATATCGTGTAAACAAGCAAAGCGAAATCAAAACTCGTCGTCGGTGACGTCATGTCGCCGGTGACGACATCTCGTGGTATCGCAAAGTTTTGTATTTTCGTTCCCTTTTATGGCTCAGACAAGAAAAAAATAGGGCGAAATTTCACGAGTTCTGTGTTGATTCATTATTGGATACCAACTAATTTTGTACACTTAAAGCAGTTGTAGTTATGCCTATAACTTACAAAATCAATAACGCCACGGGAAAAGGCAACGGTCTGTGATTGGCTTACTATAGTGCTGGTATTTCAGTTTCGTCAGTTAAGTATCGCAATTTCACCTCGCTCTATGACATAACGAGGCTCCGATTTAAGCAAAACTTGCTCATTTCGCTCTTCCCAGCCATGCTGCCTGAACATTTTGAGTCACTTTTCTATCGGCGTCCTTCTGAGCATAATAAGCCAGTTTGGCAATTGTCGAAGTGCAAAGCAATCGGTCACTACGTGGTAACCGCTGCGCAGTACTCGTTACCATTCCTCTAGTCGTGAAAAAATAAACGCTTGGTACCTTTTGGTGACGTCTCCTGTTAGGAGAGTTACGTTAAGCCTAACGAAAGTGTGGCAGCGAGAGGCAAGCCAGCCACAGTGATCATCGCCGCATTTTCGCGGCACCATCTCCAGATGACAATCATGGCGTCAGGTTGGCTCCTTAGTTGAGTCCGTTTTTTAATATACTTATTAGAGAGCTTTAGTGCGTCCGGTATTCCGGCAAGCCCGGGCGGTTTGCCGGATGAGCGGGGGCGTAAACGTGAGCGGCGAGATTGGTGGCGCCAGCTGGCGGCGCATGGCTCAACCACCTTAACACCGAGCCAATGACTATATTCTTCTTAGCTGGGGTGTAAGCTTTCAAAAGCGGCGTAATTATTAAAAACAATTACGCCGCTGCCGAAAATTTGCACCAGGAGCGTAGCAGAATAAGGTAGGTTACTGTAATTTTAACTCTACATTTGCCTAGTTGAGCTGTACAACACCAGGCGGGTGCACCGCTCCGGCCGCTCACGTTTACGCCCCCGACCATCCGGTAATCCGCCTGAACCGACCTCGTTTGCCGGAATAGCGGACACGCCAAAAGTATCTATTGTCAAATATTTTGTATATACGTTCTTACATGGAGTGCACAGAGTGTACGAGTTCTTAGGTGCCATTTATATTGTGTTTAGCATGAGACTGTATCGAATGTTTGTGTATTTATTTTATATTGACGGTGTAGCGCTCAGATGTCGTTCTTCCTGTCGCCTTTCATGTGTTTATGAATAAGTTTCAGTTTCTAAATTAAGTTTCTAATAAGGTCCTCAAGCCAGCATGTACCTACAAGCGGAATTGGATGAATTTTTCGTTGTAACATTTTCTGTTCGTATCACTGCAAATATTGTTGCACATGTGTTCACATCGACTTGCTTTAATGAGGTTCCTGTGCCTGCTAGATGAGCTGCGTCTTGAAAGCGCAACTAGTAAGCAACACATAACCAACAAAAAGGGCATTCACCACTTATAAGTTACTATACCGCTTTGTATTTACCCATCGTTTACTATCACACTGCAATAAGTCTACTGATGTGTAACACTCGAACGTCAAGGGTTGTTGTATACAATTGGAGGCCATCACTGATTTATTTGTAATAAATATTGTTGTTTTCATATTGTCACGATTACGCGTATGCGAATACAAAGCCGACATGACACTTATTTTGCAGATCTCAATATTTTTCCATAAGTCGCTGCCAGTGTCTTGTACTGAGCTTCGTATTTTTTGCACTTTAATTACATTCTAACATTGTACTCAAGTCGACAGTTTTTTTTTTAGAACTGCTTCTGACGACAAGAGCGGCTGCCAAAGGATTATAGGCAACCAGTGGGGCGAGATAAGACAAAGCATTCGTAAAAGTATGCCGGTGCGCATGCGCAGTCACCTACAGCCGGCTTCGAACCACGTGTTACCTCTTAATTGTCGCCAACGTGTCGCCAACGGCCACCTGTTTTGCGCGTTCTAGGCCAGTGTCTTGACCTCCGTACTGATTTTTTTCTCTATGTGTCTTTGTCGCGAATTCACATTCTATTTTGTCGTATGTGACTGCATTCTTCTCCATGTCGAGGAATTTTCGACAGCTGGCCCTTTGGCAATTTGTTGACCTTCACCGCAATGCACCAACGTAACTCGAAGGGCCCAGCATTGCCTCCCCTTCCCCTCCTCCCCCCCCCCTCCATAAGAAAGATGTTATGATATCAGCCGAATTTCAGCAATTAAGTTTCAATTAGCAACGTCGTCGAGTATAGGTATGTCCTAGTGGCATAAGGCACTTAACGTCGTAGCATCTCTGCTGCGTCAGTGTTTTCGTTCTGAGACAAGAACGGCTACAACGCAGCAGAGAAGTTACGACGAAGAGCCGTAAATGCGCATGCCATTAGAAGGTCATACCTTCTCGACGTTGCAAACTGAAACTTGTTGAAACTCGATCGAGTGATGTTTTGAAATGTATTACTTTTAAAATACTGCCCAGTGAGTTACGTTGATGTATTGCAGTGAAGTTCAACAGATGGCCAGAAGGGACGTGTCCATAGTTCCTTGGTATAATGACTGTCCTCTTAAGTTTAGAGCATTTTTTAAACGCTCGAATCTGTTTTTCTCTCTTTTCTTTCATTTTTGTTTGTCATCGCATCTTTTACCTCATTTTTGCTTACATTCTCTTGTCATTGACGTTATTTTTTTAGTGTCTATTTTCTAGTTCATGTACATGTGCATGGGTATTGAGACTTTAGGGCAATTCGTGGACGCCTTAAATAAAGTTTTATTATTACATTCTTGTTATTATTATTGTAATTCTGCGTTGCACCTGTATTTAACCCTAAGCATAAAAGAGCTGTAGGCTACTCATAACGCCTATATGTGACAACACTACGTCGCCAGAAGGCGAGCTTGACGTGCAGTTTTGGAGCACCGGCCTCGCAAAAGTGGGCGTAGGAAATTACTTACGTTTCCGTTGACTTCTGTTGTACTCGAGCAACATTATGCTGAGATGCAACACAATAGCACCCGAAGTATAGCTAAACTGTACAGAAGGTACAGAATATATTCTTTAGTAGAGTACAGCAGATTGTAGCAGACATTACAGTGAAGTATAGAGTGCAAAGCGTACGTCTGGTACAGTGTACCTTTATCCTTAGCACTATGACGACTGAAGCAGCGAAATAACAATGGCCGCCACAGCAACGACGCGTCGCCGACCGTTTCCTCCTCTCTCTCGTCTCTCGCACTCTCGCCACTCACAGCGAGAGCCAATCGGGGCGAGGGCCTCCCGGCTTCGTGGCATCCATGGCCGCCAGCCCTTCCGGCACGTTCGCCCCGCCCACACCGATCGACGCGCCACCTGGGGGCCAGGAGATGGACAGCGTCAGACTGCTGGCGGAGCTGGTGGGCCCACGAGAGCAGCCCGACGGACAGAACCGAGACGACGAACCGGCGACGCCGCAGCCAAAGCCCGAGCAGCAGCAAAAGCCGCAGCACTCGCGAGAACCCGACCCCCCGCGTCATCAAAGACAGAAGCACAGCCGAAGATGGAGCGAGAACCCGGTGGGCACTCCGATATTCATGGCCAGGAAGTTCGCCGAGAAGCTGCGCCGGTCCATGGATTTGGGGTCGCCCGCCACGCCGGAGGAGGCCGTCCCTTCGACGTCAGCGTCTCACGGCGGCCATGCACCGGCGCCGCGACGAAAAAGTAGCGCGTCGTCGCAGTCGCACGCACACAAGCAGACGGCCTCCCGGAAGATGTCAGCGGCATCCTCGAAGCACGCTTCACTGGGACCGGCCGTCCATAAGCAACAGGTCCAGATCCCCGCGGCTACGAGCAGGGAGTCCGTACGGCAGACCGAGTCCGCGCATTCCACTTCCAGCAAGAGGCGAGGGAAACGAAAGCACAAGACCCGGACGCCCTAAGCAGAACGGGGGCTAAGGCTTCGAGAGAAAAGAAAGAAAAAAAAAGCCTCAGGGACCGGGCCCCGGTCGAGTGTGTCAGAAGGAAAAGACTTCAGCAGAACTTGCACCTCCAAATAGCTTCCGCACCGCGATCAAATTAGGTGCCACAGCGTTTGCATTACGGCAGAAACATTCTACGTTGAGCGACAAGCCTTCGCGGTATACTTGGTATGCCGCCTGCAGAAAGATCTGCAGAAAGATCAAGGAGAGTCGATGCCGCATGGACGTCTGTGGTTCCGGTTAATTAAATTATGTGGTTTTACGTGCCAAAACCACTTTGTGGTTATGAGGCTCGCCGTAGTGGAGGACTCCGGAAATTTCGACCACCTGGGGTTATTTAACGTGCACCTAAATCTAAGTACGCGACTCTGTGGTTCCGGTTGAGATCCGCACTACAACGCCTTAACAATATATATATATATATATATATATATATATATATATATATATATATATATATATATATATATATATATATATATATATATGCTACGAGTCAGGGCTGAAAAAGAGAGCCAGAGCCGCATGGTCGTCTGCCACGGTACACGATCTACTAGTTCACGCTAACTATTATATGTTTCAGCATGAACCACAGAAGCACATTACCTGAGGTGCAGTGCCAGCGCTGTAAGGCATGCCTATATTGTCTGGCATACGACTTAGTACATTGCAGCAGATGAACCGATATCAGCTTTTCTGCTTTTGGCTGCTTCTACAGCTTCAAGACGGTCAAGTAATTAAGCGCTACTCTGGCATATTTACTTACGGAGACTCTTCAACAAGCTGATCAAGCCCGTTAAGCTTACTGCGACCGTATATATTGAACAACCATGCCCATTGCGACACTTGTGAATCTTATGATATAGTGTGCGCAGATGTGTCGGCCACATGTCCGCCCCCCCCCTCCCCTCCTGTGACTATGTGCCTTACATTCACTGAGGCCTGCCGAACATTGTTAATTTCTGTGAGGAGTCAATGGTTGATGACAAAGAGAAAGTCACATCTTGAAGCAAATAATCTCTATAGAAGAACGACAGAATAGCAGGCAACAGCGGCCGCCAATTCACTGAGCAGCGTGACAGTACAACTGGAAAGTGCAAGGTTCTGGGTAGTGTGTACGCTTATGGTTAGACGAATTAGTACAAGACATTAGCGTAACAGCTAATATAACAGGTATACGATGAGACCAAGGCTTCGTAATCTGGCTGGCATAAGAGCGCTTTCGTTTCAGATGATTTTTCTTCTTTTTTGCCAGTGCTGGAAATTTTCGCGCGCTTCAGTGAGGCCGCCACCGCAGCTCACCGGTACGCTGTTCCACTGCTGAGTTTGAGGTTCCGGGTTCGTTCGCGGCAGTGGCGGCAACATTCCAATGGGAGCAGAACGCTCAAACGCTCGCGAACCGTGCTTGCTTTGGGTGCAAGGTAAAGAACCCCATGTGGTCCCCCCAGTATTCATGGTTCCTTTTTTTTCATTTTTGCACGTAAAACCCCGATATGTTCTTCTTCATAGGAGAACTTTGCCCTTCAGATTGGCAAAGCGGCTTGTTAAAAATACTCAGACCGCAAGATATATACTGCCGGATTACTTCCAACTATCACGTGACCGGAAAGGAGTCAGTCAAGCGTTGACTCCCTTCACGAGCGAGTATACCTGCTTCCCGTACTCCTTCAGTACTCCGGCGTTTTCGAGATGGAAATATCGAGCCTTGAGAGTTGCCCATGCCCATACGAGGCCAAGCCTTCCGAATATCTCGTAATTTTTACGTGTTTGAGCTTTTACACGAAGCCGCATGTGGCTAGGGTATTCCGGTCGTCTGCGAATAACCCACGAACTAGCTCGATTTCACTCACGCCAGCGCTCACGCGTTCGTCTTCTGCTTCCACAGCTGTCTCCGTTGGGGGGTACGAGCCACACATTGGCAAGAGGTATTGTCATCATCATCATCAACGATCACCATCAGCAACGGCTCGAGCATCGTTTCATTTTTTTTACAGCTAGCTCGTTTGCGCCCATTGGCGCAACCGCTCGATCGTGCTCGTGCCTATGCTCGCGCGTCCGTCGTCGCCATCGCCTTCCACACCTGGCTCCGTTGCCGCTCATCATTCCAGCGTAGAACTTATCTCTTCCGTGTTCGTAATGTGGAGGCCGCGTTAATCTTTTAACGCGACAGCGTTAAGGAGCTCGTGTCGCAGAAAAGCCGGTGTCGTCGGCGTCCGCGGCGTTGGCCGTGAGCGATATCTTTATTATTATTGTTTACGGTAGTACGAGCGATTGCTTAAGGGGGTATGAGCCATTCGTTGCATGACGTGACGGATGCATTTAATAAAAGAGGCGATACGAGAATGTGTATGCATAGCGATCGTAACGATGACCACTGGTCAGGACAATAAATATGTTCGTACCTTTCTCCAAAATTCTATTCCACCTCTGTGTAGGGTGCTAAAGAGCTTCGCCTGTCATCCATCTTCGCAGAGTGCAACGGCTCATGACATTTTTTTATTATTATTATTTAACCCATGCACCGCCCGGTTCACGGCCGATCCCTTAGAGTGCCTTGCGCCAGGTCATTAAGGCAAAACTACAACAACTTCGCTTGCTCCGGGCAGGTCAAATACAGCTAGACATTTAATACGCATATTATTAGTCGGCAGGAAGTGACGTGTAAAACAAGCAACATTCGATCAAGATTTTCGAATGAAACCGAAATGTTCCTGAGAATGCCGGAAAGTGTGAGAGACGAGGTATTAGAGAAGCGAAATAAGTAGTTGCGGCAGATCATTAATGAAACGATTTGTTAAATTTCGACGGCCACGACTCCATTTGCCTTTTCATGAACGCAGAACAAAGGCACATAAAAATTTAGCGTGCGAGTGTGCCAGTGACGCCATGCTGCGGCAGACAGTGAAGCGAAGTAACACAAACAGCAGGAGTACACAGCTCAATAGCCGGGTGGCGACACTAGTCGACTCATCCGGACAAAACTTACGGTGCGATCCTGTGGCAGTTATCTGAACTCGTCATTTAAAACGTAAAATTTCGCACGGTAACACGCACTACATCTACACTATCTAAAATCATTAGCTGTTTACGCGGTTCTAAAATTCGTTGCAGCTGGCCTTTAAATGTTACACTTGGTACGACTGGACCGCACGGACGACACAGCGAGCTGCGCCAACGACTCGGCTATCTGGCGCGAGCGCCACCACTGGAATGAGTGGCGCTGCAGTCGGCGTGACGTGCCATGAGGGATAACGTGGACACAGCCGCGGCGTCAGCCACGTAGAAAGTAGGGGTGCGGTTTTGGAAAAAAGACAGTTTTAGCAAAGCCAACGAAGTCCAAGCCGCGCTGCGGTTCGCACAGCTCACCTTAAGTCCAACAACTGCAAAGCGAGGCGTTCGGCGTTGTATTAGAGTTACTGCATACGTGCGTCGCATGGCCTCGAAGCCCCCTCTAGAGGCAGTGCGATAACTGCGTCATAGTTCGACGGTGGTGTGTTTTCTTGTAGTAATTGAGCGGAAGCGGAAGGAACTCGGTCATGATACGACTTATAAGCTCCGGTATACTTATGCAACGTATACTTGCAGCTGCATTAATCGCGCTGCATGCTATGCGAAAGACCCGATAATCCTGATTTGCTTAATGTCTCGCGTCTAGTTTGCACGTGCAGTATATAATATTGCACGCGGAATCACGCGTTCATATGACGTCACCGATAGTGCGGATATTATATCTAGATAATGTTGGGCGCACGAACGCCCCAATTCCGCCTCATCTGGCTTCCGCTTTGAAGGGGCGCTAAACTTAAACAAGCTTAAGTTGGCGAACTATTCTATAAAGAATTTTTATCAGTTTATTTCTACTACGACCGGAAAAAATATTATCGCTAACCTTTTCTTAAATTTCGCGCATAATCTACACCGCCGATAGGTGACTGTGACGCAACTAATTTCACTGTATCTTTTACTGCTTGGTTCATTCTTCGTGCGGGAAAGGAGTTCGAAGGACGCAATTATGGCGGCGCCGTTGATGCATCAAGCGCTGTTTAATCCATGCTTATCGAATAACTGCTTAAATGGTCACTAAAGATAAACAATAAATTAGCGTAGACTGAAGAATGCATTGTTTTAGAACTCCAGTATTGCTAATTTCAAAGAAATAAGTTGATTATAAGGGTTAAAATGATGGTCAAAGTTCAATTTCCCGAATTTCGCGCAGAAACCCCAGGCGTGTACGTCAGTGTGGCGTCAATTATTTGAAGGTATCTTTTTTTGAGCATTCGGTCCGTTGTGGATCCGTAAACATCCTTAAAATTCCCCAACTTCTGTCTTTGGCTTTTTTTTAGGGTACAATATAGTCAATCTTTACCAATACAGATTAACTAGGTACGAGCCTAGTGAAAATTCCCAGCATCACGGAGAAATATAGTTACAGTACGGAAAATTCACACTGGCGTCACCACCTATCCGATGTATACATAATCTTCTCTTTTGGCTTACCAGGCTTTCTCTCGTCACGGTACAAGAGCGGTCGCCTCACCATTGCACAAGCGTAATTCAGTAATACAGATTAACTATATCCCTTCAGTGTCCCTTTATACATTACTTCAAAGCGAAAAAAAATGCCATCCAACCAAAATGTAGCGCGACGCTACAAAGGAAAGGCATACGGGTTTCTCAGAAAGAAAGCGTCACCTTTTAAAAAAAAAATTGTCCTGGACAGAGTTTCGAACTCGGGACCAACGCCTTTCCGAGGCGTTGGTCCCGTCTGAACCACCGTCTGAACGAATACAAGTAGGCCAAGGGCTCACAGCGAGGAAGGCGAATGAATCGACAACTCCAGGTACTGGGACACTGAACAAGGCAGATAAGTTCCACGAATTCCCGCAAGGTGGAGGGAAGCACGTTAAAGCGTAAAAAAAAAATGTTGTCATCCACCCGAAATGTAGCGTTCGAATGGACGACAACTTTTTTTTTTTATCCCCTTCGTGTACTTCCCTTCACATTGCGAAGGTCCGCAGAACTGATTTGCCTTAAACTATGCTACGAAATGCTGCACACAGTGGGTCCTTTGAAACAGCGCGGAAATAATAAGCGTTAGGGATGACGAACCCCGGGTCGGTCTGTTCCGGGCTCTCCTCGGCGGCCTGGTCGTCGTCGTGTTCGTTCTCCTCGTCCGAATCCGGGCGCCCGTGGTCAAAGCTTCGCCACTCGGCTGAGCTGCTCTCGCCTCTCCTGAGGGTCGCCCTCCGACACCTATACAGATTCATTTCACGCGCGGCACCGCAGTGGGCGGTACACGTGCATGAAAAGAAAAGAAAGAGCGAAAGAAAGAAAGAAAGAAAGAAAGAAAGAAAGAAAGAAAGAAAGAAAGAAAGAAAGAAAGAAAGAAAGAAAGAAAGAAAGAAAACGAAAAAAGAAACGATATAAACAAAATGAAAGACAATAAACGTACGTAGAAGTAAAACAGAACTTGAATAAAAACAGTAACAATTCGGTTGGCTGTGATTGACTAGCAAGCAAAGTAACACTGAATAAACGGAAAGTACGAACAGAAAATACTGAAAAAAGAATAAGAATTAGGTTTTGCTTTAAAGGAAACGCACAAAGTGAAGATTATGCGAAATAGTAAAGACAGTCGGCATCACCCGAAAGGCGAACTACTGACAAATATCGCAAAGAATTGGAATACACCGCAAGGATATATTGCAGTAATCATTCGATAGCTGGTTAAACAGGCGTGACGTGAGGCGCCAACAAGGACAAATCGGCAGACTGCACTCGCTAACTACGAGAATTCGCGGTGAGAACACTGGCGCGATGAGGAGCAGCGGCAGCGGGGGAGCGCGCGCGCTCGTGCCAAAGCGAACGTTCCGTGGCAAAACGAACGCTCCGTATTAAAGCGAACGTTTCACGGCAAAGAGAACGTTCGGTGCCAAAGCGAACGTTACGTGGCCAAAAGAACGTTCCTTGCCAAAGCGAAAGTTCCGTGCCAAAACGAACAATCCGTAGCAAACAGAACGTTCCCTGCCAAAGCGAACGTTCTCTTTGCTACGGAACGTTTCTTGCCAAAGCGATAGTTCCGTGCCAAAACGAACGTTCCGTAGCAAACAGAACGTTCCCTGCCAAAGCGAACGTCCCGTAGCAAAGAGAACGTTCCTTGCCAAAGCGAAGGTTCCGTAGCAAAGAGAACGTTCCTTGCCAAAGCGAACGTTCCGCAGCAAAGAGAACGTTCCGTGAAAAAGAGAACGTTCCATGCCAAAGCGAGCGTTCCGTAGCAAAGAAAACGTTCCTTGCCAAAGCGAAAGTTCCGTGCCAGAACGAACGTTCCGTAGCAAACAGAACGTTCCCTGCCAAAGCGAACGTTCCGTAGCAAAGAGAACGTTCCTTGCCAAAGCGAACGTTCCGTGCCAAAGCGGACGTTCCGCAGGAAAGAGAACGTTCCGTGAAAAAGAGAACGTTCCATGCCAAAGCGAACGTTCCGTGCCGCCGCTCCCTTTGGCCTTTGGTTTCACTGTGCCGCGCCTTCGCAACTCGACAGATTATGTGACCTGTAACACTTGGAACTCCAACCTCTAACACAAACAAACACTCGCTTGGGCTGTTGCCCGAGCGAGTCTCGAGTGTACGGTTAATAGACTGATTTCATGGCTGTCTGTCAGCCTGTCCATCTGTGCAACAGTGCTTGAACAGAAAAAAAATTAAATGAAAGAGGCGCAAGGATCCCGAAATATTGGTGGAACGAACGAATGAACGCGGAGTTCTGTGCTGGAAGGCAAATTCTTTATGACAATGTTCCATTAAATATGACGGCTTATTGCTCTATCTCGTTTAACGTTGGCTGCATTTTTGTTATTGTTACGTAGGAAGACATCGGCATATATATTTCTTCCCAACCGCATATTAAAGATGTCGCATCTCGTTCAGAGCACGCTCAAAACACGACAGTTGTCAAAACACTTCGATGTCGAGTTGACGTGAGGACCGGCGTTTAAGCGTTTCGTCTGTCTTGATGTTCCCGAGTCGACAGGGAGACCGCGGGCAAGGGCACTTGAAAGGTTTACGCAGTGAAACAACATAATTTTTACGCCGGCCGTAGCATCCTCGAGGCTCGATCTTTTTGTTAACGAGGCAGGATATATAGCAGAGGTTAGAGGCAAACACTCATGAACGCGCCCATCGAAAAATTTTAGCGTAACCGCGCTCAGCTTCCTGCATTGATTGCCTTCTTCTACCGCAAAGAGACAGCTCGCCACAGAAAAACAGAAATACGCAAACTCACCAGCGACCTCACTTTCTTCATGGACTTCCCGCGACCGTGCGCACTTTGAAGCCGCCAGTCTGAGGCACTTCAACATCAAAGAGCTCATCAAAACACTTCAGTGAGATGCAACCCATCACCCAGCATCGCTTGTTTGTTTTTATCAGAAACAGATGACGTGGCCGCGGAGAAAACAGCAATATCGCTTGCCTGACGGTTTTTCCAAGGACCTACACTCATTTAAGCGAGACGCTGTAGGCAGTTGGATGCACAGGCTTAGCAAAGCAACCAACCTACTCTTTAAATGTTACCCCGCACGTCTTGCGGCGTCCTCTGCTCGCTCTTATTGAGAACAGACGACGCGTCCGTAAGGAAGACACCAAGTCCCTCAACCCACTCGCTTCTCTTATAACAGCTGCAAGCACCCTTTTAAGCGGGACATGGTGTACGCAGTTAGAAACACACAAACGTCGAATTACCATTCGAAACACTTGAGCGTTACCCCACGCTTCTCCAGCGGCGTGTGCTTGTCCTTGCCGAGAACAGACGACATGCGACAGCATCTGCTTGCTCCCACCGAGAAAAAAGCGATACTATCAAACGCAGGAGCACAAGTTGGGAAGCAAGCTCCCTTTTCTGCAACGCCAACGCGAGCATTGACGATTATAGACGTCATGCCCAAAGCGAGACAAAGTTATAACGGCCGTTAGACGTGCTTGCTTGCTTGCGAAAAAATTCGCAGCCATTCCAGTCTGTAAATGCGGTTCAACCGCGGAGCTGTGAAAGGACTACAGAAAGATCACTGTGTGGGCAGCACCACATCGCTCCGTTCACCAAAGGCACGCACTAACACGGCAATAGCGCTGTCGTGTTTAGTGACGTCATGGATGTTCGCAATCGTCGATAGGTCGTTTTCAAACCACAATCGGTCACATTGAAGCGAAACGTTTTGTCCACGAAGTCTCGGTGTAATAGTGCATCCACACCACTTTATGTATAAGCCTTCGGAGCGTTCTATCTCCGTCAACGCGCCGCACTAACTGCTTCGCGATATGGAAGTGGGGGGGGGGGGGGGGGGGTGGCGCTGTCACTCTTGCTCACGTCCGCGGTCCCTAAGTCGAGCCTGTGAGCAGCCTGTTCTTGGGCTGTGCGCACTACACGTGGCCTCCCCATAACAGCGCACACAACATCATAACTGTCTATTCGGTTCTTTGCGTAGGCGCGGACATGTAGCAGATGGCTTAATTAAGGGGAAATAAGACATCCACTAAATCGTATCAATTGCTACAAAGGAAACCCAGACAGGTTCCTCGAAAGAAAAGCCTCGCAGTTGAAGGAATTGCGGGTGTCCGCAAAACTATTACGCCAAACTCTTCCCTTTGCTTCGAGTTGTTGACAAATTCGACTTCGCCCTGCCATCTGATAGCCGCCTGGTTAGCTGAGGTGGTAGAGCGGCTGCCCCGGAAAGGCGGTGGTCCCTGGTTCGAGTAGCGGACCAGGACGAATTTTTCTTCAATTGCGAGGCTTTTCTTTCGAGAAACACGCTTGGGTTTCATTTGTAGCAATTGCTACGATTGAGTGGATTTCTCACTTTCCCTTAATTAATTACCTCTCTGCACTCCCTCAGCGCAGCCAAGCCGTGCAGCTGGCTAATTCGGAAGCTGTGTTATACCAGTCAAAACGGCATCACATTCACGCTTTGCCACGTCTCGAACGCTACCCGTCGCCAACAAATCGTTCCCGAACAACAGTCTGTCGCGCACCGCACAACTGAATCCGAAAGGTCTGTTTAGAAAGTCCCCCTGAAATTTGGCATACGCACACCCTCGTACTCTTCCAACTTACTGGCGCGGTACCCGCGTCGCTTGGCCGCATTCTCCGATTCGCGACACCCGTCATCCCGTCGAGCCCGCCGCTAACGGACAGCCTGTCGGGCACGAGCTTCGATGCTATTCGCCGCCCTTTCCTAGCTTTCCTCTTCCTACGCCAGGTGTCAGCACATGCCTTACTGGTTTGCTCCACCTCGCCTCCTGAGAGGGGGCGGCGTTATGGAGTACTGGATGGTTTCGTAACTTTCCTCTAGCTACGCCAGGCGTCAGCACATGCCTTACTGCTTTGGTTCGCCTCCTCATAGAGGGTGCGATAGTTTCGAGGCACGGACAACGAAAAATCTATGGGAGGGTAGACATATAAAGCTCCGCAGTTATGAGGAATCTTTAGCTCGGGGCCAACTCCGACGCGACCTATTCAAATAGATATAAAACGCAAAAACGTTTCTCTGAGATAACCCCTGGACCTTGAAAAAAGAGTTTCAAGTATTCGACAGTTTAAAAAAAGAATGGAAGCACATAGTTTACAAATTCATAGCTCTGCATCAAGAATAGATATCGCGGTTCTGTAAACGGCATCCATTAGATCATTCAAAGCGGACAAATTCGAGATGTCATTTTACATGTCACATCATCTTGTTACGTTGTTTACAAAGTTTCTGGAAAAGTTGTATTTCCATATTACTAAATTTTTTTTAGATTCATGTGTGACATTTAAATTTTGTTCGCATTAGATGTACTATTCGATACAATTAAAATAATTGTATTATTTTTCGTTGCTAAGTTAGAGTTATAAACTTGATAGTTTCGTGTTCTTTAAAATTGTAGATTTTCGCCAATTCTTGATAAGAAATCGACGACCGAAATCAAAAATTCGATACCAAGGGTCACTATATTTTAACGTTTTCTTTTAAATGCGACAAACCTCGTCAAATTTGGTGCATCGGTTGCCAAGAAAAACGAATCCTCCTTTTACATGTATTTCGAGCACCCGAGCTCAAGCTTCCTCTTAAACAGGAACAAGAGCGATTCCGTGTGAGGTTGCGTGTCATGCAGCGCCACCTGCACGCGGTTACCCAAAGCAGGCGACGTTATTACGAACGGGTTTCAAGACTGGATCCAAGATTTTGGATCCAAGGTTTCAAGATTGTATCCAAGAACGGATTTCAAGATTGGGTTTCAACGGGTTCAAGATTGGTTCCTCCAGAGCTTAGGCTTTGCTGCACGCTATTACGTACGACGCTAAGTGCCGCCTGCACGCGGTTACCCAAAGCAGACGACGTTATTATATTACGAACGGGTTTCGAGACTGGATCCAAGATTTTGGATCCGAGGTTTCAAGATTGTATCCAAGAACGGATCTCAAGATTGGGTTTCAACGGGTTCAAGATTGGTTCCTCCAGAGCTTAGGCTTTGCTGCACGCTATCACGTACGACGCTAAGTGCCGCCTGCCCGCGGTTACCCGAAGCAGACGACGTTATTACGAACGGGTTTCAAGACGGGATCCAAGATTTTGGATCCAAGGTTTCAAGATTGTATCCAAGAACGGATTTCAAGATTGGGTTTCAACGGGTTCAAGATTGGTTCCTCCAGAGCTTAGGCTTTGCTGCACGCTATTACGTACGACGCTAAGTGCCGCCTGCACGCGGTTACCCAAAGCAGACGACGTTATTACGAACGGATTTCAAGACAGGGTCCAAGATTTTGGATCCAAGGTTTCAAGATTGTATCCAAGAACGAATTTCAAGATTGGATTTCAACGGGTTCAAGATTGGTTCCTGCAGAGCTTAGGCTTTGCTGCACGCTATTACGTACGACGCTAAGTGCCGTCTGCTCGCGGTTACCCAAAGCAGACGACGTTATTACGAACGGGTTTCAAGACTGGATCCAAGATTTTGGATCCAAGGTTTCAAGATTGGATCCAAGAACGGATTTCAAGATTGGGTTTCAGCGGGTTCAAGATTGGTTCCTCCAGAGCTTAGGCTTTCCTGCAGGCTACTACGCACGACGCTAAGTGGCGCTAGCGTCGGTCGCACCACGCGACGTCTACGAAAACAGCTTTGAGCCCCGCACGGCACATTGACTCGCTCACCCTCGGCCAGGCTCGACGTTCATACTTGATTGCCGGGAAATTTGCTCTCGCGGGTCAGCGACGTCGCAAGTGATTTGCCGCCCATCCGCTTCGTCTCGTAAGTCGAGTGATGGCCGTGCGCTGGCTAATAAAGCTGCGGCTATGGTTTCCGGCGAAATGCCCTATGCCCCGCTTCGCTAATTTAGCGCCGTGTGTACGCTAATGCTCCGAACGCCGACATCTCATTACGCGTTTGGTTACGCGCGGGCGAGTAGCGGGATGCTTGTCGTTGGCTATAGACGAAATACCTCGATGAAGGCTCTTTTTTAAATATTTCTCCAATTCTTAAGTCCACTCGCAGTGCCGCGTTAACGACAGTATATTGCAGCGAATGAAACCTCCTTAAGCCGGCAAAAAAAAAAGAAATCGTGATAGACGCAACTGAAGCTTGAAGTCCTCGCACCACAGCTCCCCGCGACATTACGAGATTACATTACGACATTACGGTGTGCCCCAGGAGACGTTGTATACAACGTCTCCTGGGGCACACCGTAATAGTTTTTCAATAAACAAGGATTGGTTCTATGGTGCTGCGAAATATGCAAAAAGAGAAATCAAAGAATAATAACTTTCGAGAGCTTCTTTATTTTCTCAGCGGTAACGACCCAAGCCTGGAAAAAAATATTGCGATGACCGTGATGTCATAGTACCGTACCGGCGCTGCAGTTTATTCGCAAAATCCAAAATGGTCAAGCATTGCGCTTCGTTGACCACCTCTGTTATTATTAAACGTCTATAAGCAATAAATAATGTGCCAAATCGAGTCCTCAGAAAATTTAAACAGGCGTAATAATGATATTTGACGTATATAAGCTAACTCCAATTCAGTGCAGTGCGCTAGCGCCTAAGGTCGTGTCAGCCAACTAGAAAGAACGTCAGTGTTGCCCGCTATGTCCTTATGGATTAGGAATCCTACTCCCCACTGCTCCTTATCCGGAAGTCGGCTATATCAGAGGACGTGGCCATTTGTCAGCACTGTATAAGCCTCATCAGTTCATCTGACCTCACTAAGGCCGCTGATAACCCAACAATGCCTGATAGTTCCTCAAATAGCCCTGGTTGGCTAGGTTCACTAGAGAGGGTTCGGGTGTTAAACGTTGCCGGGGTCAGTTTCCATTGGCCGTCTGACCGGGTCCAAAGATTCTTAGCACCCTCTGCTGTGTTGCAGGTCTGACCGCCGCCTTGGTCAGCTGCTCCGCAGCTGCTGGGGACGAAGGGCCATTGGTTTGTCGAACGAGTCGTTTGGAAGGGAGCGGCCGAATACTGCACCAGGGAGGCCAATTCCTGTTTTGGTGAGGGAGTGCCTTTTGTTGAAGCTTAGTGAGTCTTCCTAATTTGGTTGTAACTGGATCATACCTATAGCCCCACTGGTTCTCGGCATTTTTGCAGGTGTCAGGCACCACTCCAAGCCCTGAGATGTAGTATACTAAAGGAGGCGAATTCGAGCTTCCCACGTTCAGATTAAGAAAAAAAGAAAGAAAGAGAAAGCAAGCGCGAGGATTCGAACTTCTGGCCATGGTAACCGAGCATCCAAGCTAGCTGAGTCAGATAACCCTGCAGGCTATTAATCCACCTTATGTCGGAGAATTCCGACATAAGGTATATATTGTATATTGCATATTGTGTATATATATATATATATCAAAGCTATCACAAGAAACCCCCCCCCCCATTAGGTACAAAGAGCGCGACATCTTGAGTTGCAAATGTTCACATACGTCCACGTTGTGTTCGTCGCGTTTCAAAGCGAGCCATAATATCTGTAAAGTGATGCATCCATGGGGGCATTTTTTTTTTTGTTACTGTTCGGAGAGCTACTCGCTGGTACAGGATGGCTGCAGAAACGCCGACGACCGTTCTCTATCAGAGGACCGCCGTCAGAACAGCGTGCAGTTCATGAATAAAACACCCCTAAATGCGACCACAAAACAAACTCGTCAGAAGGAGACGACCGAGGTGCCCACGGCTGGTGGGAACATGGAAAATCTGAAGATTCAGCGACACAGCGATATCCGAGAGAGCAATTCAGGGTCCGCGGGGACACTTAACGAAATTACAACGACGCCACCAGAGAAATTGAACTGTCTCCTTTGCGTACAAACATAGAAAATGCTCAAGCAAAAACAACTATATATTAAAGAGATTCACGGAGTTCTTTGTCAGGACCGCATTCGAGACAATATTTGCGCGCACTATCACAAGTCGGCATCTAATAAGTTACTGACGAGCTTCCTTGCAATGCTCCCCTTTTGATCCATATACAAAAATGCTGACCCAAGATTTACGCGCAACATTTTGGCATAGACGAGACAATGGCTGAAAAGGAAATGGAAATTATTTTGCCCCGGTCACCACTTCCCGCCATTTTGGCCATTCCACATCTCATAATGCACTGTTCGCCGAGGCTAGCCATGAATGGTTGTAAGGCCTGTATTGTCCAGGAGAGAATCGCTTTATCGCTTTCCTTATTAACAACATGTATATTTATTTATTTATTTGTTTGTTTATTTGTTAACACCATTACATGCGCCGATAGAGCATTAGTGTAGCGGGGGTAGCGGGAGTGCTTACAATACAAACGAAAAGAAAGAATACGCCGAGAACTGTAAAAACAAATAAAAAAACGAATACCCGATTTCAGGAACAGTCACAGGACACGCGCCATTCAAAGTATAAATACACAAGAGGTGCAGTGGGCATATTTTAACGCTTCAGCATCATGATACGTTTCACGCAAATGTCGCTCGGGTAAGGTGGCAAGGAACTCACTGTGCACGGTAACGACAGTATTAGGTAAGTTGTTCTACTCACGTACAGTGTGACGAAAGAAAGAATGACTGGAACACTGCGGTGCGGCACATAATTTCTCAGATTTAAAAAAAAAGAAAAGTATCACCCTTTTGGGAATAGTGTGCAGTAGGCTTGAAGTACTTCTGGCAGAA
The DNA here is from genome assembly GCF_038994185.2 of Dermacentor albipictus. NCBI lineage: Eukaryota > Metazoa > Arthropoda > Arachnida > Ixodida > Ixodidae > Dermacentor > Dermacentor albipictus. The sequence goes on along the minus strand of NC_091828.1, from coordinate 92,359,939 downwards.
GGCAAAAAAAAGTCGAGGTTGTTATTGGCTAACTAGTTAAGAAAGGAAAGCCTCAAAAAACGGCGATGGGTTTCTATTGGATCCCAAGGTGAACATGTATCTAGTTAGTTGTACACATATTTAATTTATTTAAGGTCACTATGAGCGTGTAAATTGCGAATGTCAGTACCGTACACTTCGTAATTTCTTGCATTTTTCCTTCTTTCAGGAGTTCCTGACTTCCTAGCCCATAAGCTAGACCGTAAACTTCGCCATAAAGCAGACGGCAAAAAGAAAGGAAAGAAAGACAAGAGTTTGCGCGTGCCGCTTCCAGGTCTTCAGCAGCTGAATTAATCAGGGTTAAGAGAAGGCGGGGGAGAACGGAAGTGTTTCCCGCGCATGTATCCTATCACGTGACTTCCGTTCAAGGTATTGTTTACTCTCGCCCACCTGGAACTCGCTTGCTCCCGTTTCTCTGTTTTTCGTCTGCTGCAGTGGCGCGAAACAGATGCCGCTTCCGAAGTCGCCACCGTAAGCAAAACATCACCGCAAAAACACGAGCCGCGCAAATAACAGGTAATACCCTAGTTACACGGGCGTGCTAACCACAGTTAAGACGCACCTCAGTTCCGGCTAACCGAAGTTACACCCAGTTAGACGGAAAGCCTAACTGCGGTTATTCCACTAACCATGGTCGCTGCAAACTGAGGTTGGCCACCTCAGTTAGCGAGGCTAACAGACAAGATGGCGGCACCCATGCCGATGGACGCAGGCGGCGCGACTCCGGCAGAAACATCTTCCCAAAGGCGTGTCAACTGGTCTGTTGCAACAACAGAGTCGTTGATACGCATTTGGGAGGATAATCTCGCCGCGCTGCGTTCAAACACGCGTAATTCGCGCATTTACCAGCAAATGACCGAAGCACTGAATGCACGCCTGCCTGCCGGCGAAGGGCCGTACACTGCCAAACAGCTTCGCCAGAAGCTCGAAAACTTGAACAAGCAATACCGGTGAGTACGGACACTTCAATAATCACGTTGTGATAGTGTATAGCGTCTTTGTTTGTGCGTATGTGTCGACTAAATCCGATGCGTAAACTCAAAAGCATGCAAAATAAGCGCTCGCACGCTACGCCTGCCGGTGCAGTTGGGCCTAATCTTGTGTGTGTGTCACACGACGCACAATCGATCGCGGTCGAGTCCGATCGTGATCGAATTTCTCGGTCGCGATTGGCTCCTCTGCGAAAGCTATGGGGGTGTCAATAGTGGTCGGGAATTTCAGTCCGGATCGTGCTCGATCACCAACACAGCATTGCTCCGACATACGATTTGGATGGGCCCAGGCACCGACAAGGAGTCTTGGATCCGGCCTTAGTTGAAAAGTGATAATGCATGTGCTCGCACGTTTACGACGCGGTTATTCTATTATTTTTAAAAGGAAGCTGGCCAGCGAAAATCAAGCGACTGACGCTGCGTAATCGCGTGCCCGTTTTATTCTCGGCGTCACCGCACGTTTGCCGACCTTTTTCTTACATCTGTTTGACTGCTTCATAAGATAAGGCAACAGACCTCACAAAGTCTGCGTTCCTTCCGAGTTCACACTAAGCATTTGGCATTGTAAGCATCGTTTACAGGCATAAAAAGAGGCATGCGAAGGCAGGACATACATAAAAAGTTTGAGTGGGTTCTTCCGTTATACCTCTCTTTATGCGACCCAAAGTAATGTTTAGCAGAACCCACGAACTTGCCCAAGAAGAATTCCGATTGAGCTATATTGACATTGTACACATTCTCAGTCCGTCGAATGTTCAAGTGCATGGCAGTGTTCTCTCCCTTCCTGTACCTTTTCTGTGCACAGTTCCAGAGAAGCGGGCGATATGTAACTTGTGAAAGCAGTGCCAGTCTGTGTGCAATTTTTTATATCTAATAAATAGCAGTGTATGTAATTCTTTTTTCCCCTAATAAGGGGGGCAATTCTATTAAAAGTACATTTGCATGCTGTGAGAAGTTTTGTACACTAAATGAAATTTTCTTTTAGAAAGCTGAGGCGTACTGGCACATCGACTGGATCAAAAGGTGTTGAGTGGCCTTTTTATTGGCAGCTCCACTTATTTTTGGGAACGCTGCCTGTAAACGACACTGACCTTGTGGAGGAGAGCGTGGAGGTAATTTGAACTGTTTATCATTACAGCGCTATACATAGTTGGTGTACTCACTAATGAGTACTCTCTCATAATTGCTCCCTACTCATTTCACAGGAGTGAGCACTGGTGCTTGATTGGGACTGATTAGGATGAATAATAATGTGTGCTAGTTAGAGTATGAATGAAATTCAGTGACGGTGATTTTGAGTGGACCGAAGCATTAACAGGGGGTGATTGTCGGCGAGTGTGAGTGGGTGCATGTGAGTGAGTGTCAGCGAGTGCGAGCAGGCGCAAGTATGAGAGTGAATGGGTGCTAGTAAATGTGAATTGACTTTGAGCGCAAGTCAGGGTTGGTGAACATGACTGGGCGTGAGTGTCAACTAGTGTCAGTGAGTACACAGCCTGCAAAAATACAGTTTCTACATGCATTATAGCATATAAAATAGTGCTTTAATTGCAAATTTCCAACAAATGTACAGGGGCTTCTGGACTAAACGCATGCAGCTTTGCTTGGCAAGGCACACAGCAATGTGAACAAAGTGCCTCAGAGTTATGAGCACATCGACAAACAATGCCAGAGCAAATTACAATTTATTAATATAATGTGAGGATATTGTAACACATGTATGCACTTTAGTAACTGATGATCATCAGTTACTGATTTCCCATCATTAGACACAAGATATTCAAAGGAGAAACAATAAAAATGGCTACTTATAGCACAGTCACTTCGTTGAAACATGTATCTCGACTGTGTGGAACAGCAAACATCTCCCTGAAGTTGTAGGTACTTCATTATGCATTTTTCCACAAATGCATTAGAGCGTACGAATTTGAGTGAAAACGCACACAAAAATCTTAAGGTGTATTATATTTTGAAAGAAAGTATTGTTAATCAAATTAAATATGGCATAGAATGTCCACACATGTGTAAGCAGTAGATAGCACATTTGTAGTGTGTGAAGAGCAGAAATGGTTTTTCAAACAATGTTGCAGGATTCTATATATCTGTGATAACGGTATCTTAAGTGGCACTGGAAGTGAAACAGAAATACGGTCATCCACCTGACTGTAGCATGAAGTTGCAGAGCTGACAACAATTTTTCCCATTCGTGAAATTTTCTCCACCTTGCGAGCTTCCGCAAACTGATTTGCCAGAATGCAGTTTGTATTGAAAACTTTCATTTGTTTTCAAATGTAATGCTGCAAATATGTAATATGCTGCATGCAACATGTGAGAACACAGCTGGTTGGTCTACTGGTTTTCAAGTAGACATGCTGCTGATCCAGCAACTAGTTTGCAGAGGTGCATTTTCAGTTTACACGTATGTGCCGTCATCTTTTCCTGCCATACACAGGTGCCAGAGGTTAATGAAGCGCCTGATGACGCTGAAGTCATCGCTTCATGGGAAGCAGAAGAACATGTCACCACAGGAAGTGTGGAAGGCAGCCCTGCGCCACCAAATGAAAACGAAGACGAGAACGCTGCAACCCCTGCCGCCAGCTGCCCACCTGGCAGCAGAAAGCGAAAGCGGCCGTCATCGCTTTTGCAGGAGGTGTTGGCGCTTCACAGTCGTGCAGAAGAGAGAGCACAAAAAAATGCCCAGCAATCCATTGAGCTGCGCAAAGAGCTTGTGCAGCTCCAAAAGGAAGCCAATGAGATCAACAAAAACACCCTGGAGGTTATAAAGAACTATTTTGCATTTAGACAAAATAAAGATTGAATGGGAGGAACTAAACATGATTTTTGTTTTGCTTTCGTCAAACTCGTTAACAAAATACTCATTTTGGATGTCCCATACATCCGCCTCTACTTGTTTACACTAAATGTCTAAGCCAGACCTATCATTTTTATTCTAAATAGGCGAGGCAAAGTTTAACTCCTGCATTCATTTGTGTCAGTGAGAAAGCCACAAGACAATTTTGCTTTAAATATACAAAGCACACTATGTGTAAATCAGCCTTTCAATAAGATAAAAGTCCACCTATCGAAATGCCAGCCAGCCTTTATGAGGCATTTTATCCCTGTTTATACAACTTCTATTCACACAGTGTACTTCCATCTATCGGTGCCTTTCTTGACTTTGTATATAAAAAGCAGTCATCTACTCCAGCCTTCTGTAGTCTACAATTCATTCACAATACAAAACATACCGAAAGCGGTGCCATAAGCGACACACAAGCGAGTGCAAGAAAACCAAAGCAGAGAGTACATTTACGCTGCACGCTAAGTAATGTTCACAACACACTGGAAAAGTAAGGAGCAATGTCCGTGGTTGGCGTAAGAAAACTTTCCTCATTGAGCACTGCACTGAAAGTGAGACCTTGCTTGTAGTAGACACAACTTCTTGCACAATTCTTACACATTGTGCAAATGGAATTCGTGCAGCATATAGATTGTAGACCGATGCTTGTCACTGTCTCATGGTGTCTCCCTAAAAGTGTCGTGAGTAGCAAAACTTAGCTGGTACAGCGCGCGGCAATATGCTTTGCAAGTGCATCTCTCACTTCCACTCCTAGTGGCTCATTATGACTGCTTGTACATACTGGCTGAGCCCGCCTTACATCTTCACTGCGCGCAGCTTCAATCCAGCTTGCATCACAGTGATCTGTTAGCTGCTCACATATGTTGTTCAGAACACAGCAAGCACGGATGATGCAGTTCACGTTATCGATCTCACATTCCAGGCCCTTATGCATGATTCGGAACCGCGCTTTCAGTCGCCCGAAGGCGTTTTCCACAACACGTCTAGCGCTGGACAGATTATAATTGAAAATATGCGATACTGAGCCAGTAGGACCTGGCCTTGCAAAAGGTTTTATCAAGTGAGGCTGCAGAGGGAATGCTTGATCAGCCAAGAGAACAGGCCCGACCGATACTCCTTCAATTGACTTGGCATTCAACCTGAACAAATTGCTGCTCAGTACACTTGGCAGACGTGACCGCTCGAATACTGCCGCATCATGTATTCGACCCGGGGATCCAACGTTCGTGTACATAAATCTGTAGCGGTGATCAACAACAGCGAGAAGAATGGTGCTGTACCATCCTTTATAGTTGAAGTAGTCGGCGGCGTGTTCTTTTGGAGGGCAGACTTCAATATGACAGCCATCCAGGGCGCCAATTCCTTGAGGAAACCCTGTAACAGCGTTGAACTGACGCATATGCTCTACTAGTCCTTGTGCCGAGGGGAAGCGCACGTACCGCGGTTCTAGACGCCGCACAACAACACTGCAAAACTCGCGGAATATTATATTGACGGACGAACGGCTGACGCCAAAGAGATTGGCCACGGTTCGCTCCTCAGCGGATGTAGCCAGCCGATACAAAGCAATCGCCACGCGCTTCTCCAGAGGGATGGCTCTGCGCATGTTCGTGTTTTGCCGTGCCATCGATTTGCACACACTCACAATATATCGAAACGTGCCCCTATTAAGTCGGAAGTTTTCCTTAAATACACTTTCGGGAAAATGCGGGAGCGTATCTTCATACCAAGATTGTGCCCGCGGGTGCGACCACACATGCCGCTCACGGGAACAGAGTCGAACAGCGGTGGCCACGATTAGGCGACAGCGTCTCTCAGCGTTCTCTCTGTCATGTTCAAGTTGCTCAATCTCTTCCAGTACACGGAGCACTTCCTTCTGCTTATTGTGCAGCGCTGTTCGCTGAGCGGCAAGCACAATGAAGAAATCGTCGAGGTCTTCGTCCCCACAAGAAACAACGTTGCTCAACGCCATCGAGCAGTTGGTGTCACAAGATTAAAGCTGCCAGAAACGACTGAATAAAAAACGTGCAGCAATAACGGACACAGTTTAGCAAGAACACCAGAAACACAGCTTATCACAGCACACGCGCTCAGGTAACCATACCGATACAGCAATGGATTGCCTTGGCTTTCGCACCGACCGTGAAATAGACTTTGGCCCTTGGTTGACTGACTGGCTCTAACTGCTGCCAAACCCCGCTAAAGCAATTGCATCAGTATACTTAGAGAGTGCAGATGTTAGTACGACGGACACATTTTAAAGAAAATAGAGTTTTTATGTCAATATACTTAGAAAGAACAGCTAAACAAATACATTTTCATTCGCAGTAATGAGTATCACGTGACCTGTTTCACAGCGCTGCAGCGGCACTAACTGAGGACAGGTTTTCCCGTGTAACATATGTCCATCCGTAGTTACCGGTAACCATAGTTCAGCCCGGTAACTGAGGCGCGGCTTAACTGTGGTTAGCACGCCCGTGTAACTAGGGTATAAGTCACACAAGCGCTGCCTCCTTTGTGTCGTTCACCGCGTTTCTTATTGCCAGGTTTTCTCTTATACTGTTTTGCTTCAAGACGCAACCGTAAGAAACAGCATGCCCAAGCGTGCCTCGTTTTTGCAGATTTATACGCGAGTTCGCGGAGCTCACTTCCACCTTTTACTCTCCCTTTTTCTTTTCCCCCGGTCTGCCACGCTCGGAGGGTTTCGAGGTTGCTACCACGAAACAAAACGGCGCGAGGACGGTGGAGAGGCTTCGCAAACACCCGGCAACAACGACGCAAAAACAGGAAAGGCAGTTGCAACAAAATTGCCGCCGCCGGTGGTTCCAAGGTTAATTGGATCGATGAGGTCGACGAATCCAGTGCTCGAGCCGGATCGGTGCTGCCACCTGCAGCGCGAGCGCCGGAGTTAACCACGCGTTGGACCTCTGCGTTCCAGCCACCCACGGCGCGCGCGCAGACGTGCTTCTGCTACTAGCAGACGACGCGGAGCGTGTGCAGACGAGACAGCGCTCTAGCGTCCGCGCGGTCGTCGATAGATGGCGCTGCGCTTCAAGCGGTGTCTTCTGGTAACGGCGTGCCCCCAAATAGGCATCTCTAATCGCTGCTAATTAGGGTGTGTTCGGCACTCGGAGTCGCGAAATGACGCTTGCACGATTTCAGCAGGCCTCTGGGGGAGTGGCGAAGGAAATTGAGCGCGCATCGGTGATGGGGAACGTGGTATACGCGAGCATCACCAGAGGGCGCTCGCGTTTTTTTTTCGACCGTTCATCGGCTCTGGGTCGGACGGCAAGTTCATCGATCTCAATCGACTGCTTGGCTAACGGCTTTTCTCTAATTATTCCTGTGGCGCATGGGCTTGCTGTGGATTCGTGAAGCAGTGTCATCTAGAGCAAATGAGTGTGTAACCTCGCAAAACACTTTGACTTCTCAGAAAAGCTAAAGCAGCAATGAGTCGGCCACGATTTTGGTTGCGCACATCGCAGCATCCGGGTGATATTATCAGTACAACAGTATCCATAATGATGTCGGTTTTGATAGCGCAAAAAAAATATGTTTTGCTCTCCACGAAGATTAGGGTAGAGTTTACACGGATACTGTAACACCCCCGTCAATTTAGAATGATAAAGTATATTCTCTCAGAACTACTTTCTTTTTCCTTGATATCGCAGTTATAGGTTGAATATTGAAAGAGAAAGTAAAGGTAAAGTTCTAGCGCCTGTATGTCAGTGTGACGTCACGAATTTCACAGTATATTTATTCTATTTAGCAGTAAAAGCTTTTGAATCTTGCCAAGCTGAGCCATTGACTGTTTTCAGTGTACAATGCGGTTCATCTTTGGCTATAGAAATTAACTAGGCTCGAACAGGCGCCGTCCAAATTGATGAAGTTGTGGCTGGCTAGTGCGGCAACATAAAAGCAGTGTCGCCATCCCTCTATAGTTTTTTTACGTCATTTATAGCTTACTGACTCTCTTCACATGCTAAGAATTCCTTTTTGTTGATGAAGAAGGGTAACTTACTGATGCAACTCAAGTCACTGTTCTCCTTTTTGCCCATTTAGGACACTAACCGAACTAACCTAACCTAACCAGCTTAAATATGAACCAATTTGTCTAATCAATGAGCAACGACAAACGTGCTGTAGAAACATCAAGAAGCCACAAAGCCCATCGAAAGCTGTTAAGCATAATTAATGCGCAGAGCAGATAAGCCGTGGTCTATCAGTCTAACAGAATGGGTGCGAAGGGAAGGGTTACGAAGTCAAAGAAGTCAGAAATCTAAAGTTGGTATAATTAGATTGGGAAACTTGCGTAAACATAAAGAAGCCAGTCAATGCACGGAAATCACAATGGGTGATCGCATTCGTCATGCCGTGGACATAGAAAGTCATAATGGCAATGATCAATAAAAACATGAAACGATTGTATTAACCGTCTCAAAGCAACACACTTTCTATGAAGGACATCACAGGGGTGGGACTAATTGAGCGTTAGTTGAATCACGAGCGAGCGACAAGATAAAGCTCGTCTTGTCCCCCTTTGCCGTATAAAGAGTGCTTGAAGTGGCTATTTGAAAAGCGAAAAGGTGCTGATCGAAAACACGGCTTATTTGTCTCTGCTTACATAGCGCGAGTCAACCTATGAGTTTCCTGTTGTGCCGGAAAATGGCGTTTTGCAATTTGTTTTAATGTCTACAGGTGACGCGAAAGTCTGTATACCCCCACGAAGTGTTCGCCAAATCAATGCGTCCCGGTTGCCCAACCATGAAACCTATTGGGCAACTACAAAACTTGTGCGATCGAAGATGTGTGCTGTAAGTGACACTTAGCGCTGCTGTTAGTGGCAACTGCTAATTGGCAGTACGAACACTGCTGCCATTTAAACATTTACATAAAGAGAATTTGGCGACATTGATCATGCGGGTTAAACCACGGATTTCTGTGCTAAGATCGGATGCAGAGGCAATAAATCACCCATATAAGATCGCCCGTGCGTTGTGAAGCACTATATTCTATGAGTCGAAGCTTTTAAAGAGCATTTTCGGGCGAAAAATGTAATATTGAAACAAAACCAAGTTTCAACGTATTCAAACATACGGATTTGGTTCCTACAGTTTCTAAAGGTTGCATAATTTGTTGAGCTCAATTCTGTTGTTGCCATGCACTTGTATTACGTCTTGTACTCTTCTACTGCATGGTGTGCTTGATTTTCTTTTCTTTTCTGTTTCTCACTTGCTTAATTCAATATAATAATAATAATATTTGGGGTTTTACGTGCCAAAACCACTTTCTGATTATGAGGCACGCCGTAGTGGAGGACTCCGGAAATTTTGACCACCTGGGGTTCTTTAACGTGCACCTAAATCTAAGCACACGGGTGTTTTCGCATTTCGCCCCCATCGAAATGCGGCCGCCGTGGCCGGGATTCGATCCCGCGACCTCGTGCTCAGCAGCCCAACACCATAGCCACTGAGCAACCACGGCGGGTTGCTTAATTCAAGTCGGTGTTGCTTATGTAGTGAATCTGGCTTCTATCTATCCCAGTTGTATACCTCCCTGTTAGCTTTTATTGTTTCTTTTTTTCAATCGTATAGCACAGCAATGTTTTTCTTGCAAACTTCCGCTCTGTAACAGCCCATGCAGGGATTACATAATTAAAATTAAATGCAAAGCTATAAAATATGCCGCAATAGCTATAGAGACAGTATACCTATATACCTAGAGTAGGAGAACACGACCAAGGCTCCTTGAACCAAGGGCTTCTAATGCTGCTTTTATCTTCTTTCTATTTATCATCATCATCATCATCATCATCATCATCATCATCATCGTCATTATTATTATTATTATTATTATTATTATTATTATTATTATTATTATTATTATTATTATTATTATTATTATTATTCACATGCACTATTGCAATGGCCGCCAGTTAGGCTAGCGACAAAGAGCGCCGCAGGTGTCATGGACCAAGACTAATGACCTGCGAGTATACATCCTCGCAGCAAAAGGAAAGCACGACGCAATATATAAAAAGAAAGACACTAATGGCTGACTCGGCAGCAGCCTAGCAGACGACGCGCACCAAGCCGACAACAGACGCACACACAGCTTACACGTAGCGCCTTATTAGGAAACGCGCAGATTCCGTGTAGCTTTGTAGTCCTAGACGCGATGGTAGGCGCATGTAGTCGAGGTTTTTCGGCGCCTTCTAGGCGGTCAAAGCCCCCGCTCCGAAACTGCGGCGACACGATTGCCTGACGCAACGACAACAGAGTCCGGCAACGCTTTTTTTTTTCCTTCGCGTGACGCAAACGGCTTTGGCGAATGGATTGGCTTCCTTTCGCAACTCGCGGGACCCGGCCGTCTCGAGAATCCGAGAAACGTAACGCAACGTAACGCTATACGCAAGCAGCTCGCACAGGGAGGCCGCCTCGCAAAACGAAATAATCGCCGCAAAACTGTCACCGCCCGTTTGGAGTTGCGAAAGAGAGTCACATAAACTTCGTTTCCAGAACTGCGGCGGCAACTTTATTGGGGACTTTCCCATTCCTGCGAGCTAACGAAAGAGTCCCTGATTTATCGGCCCAACGAAGCCGCTGCGCCAGTGTTCGGAGCAGGACTTGCGAAAGAGGTAATTTAGAATGCGTTCTGAAGACCCTGTTTGTCGAAGGCAGCAGGCACGGACGATCAGTCCGTAAGTTTAATCCAAGAGCATTAGCCACCTTATTTTGTGTGTATTGCGTTTTGCGTGTATTGCATTTTGCGTGTAAGCCGGTGTCGATTATGCTTACCGCCGAATCACGCTGGATATCCATTCAGTTGGAAACTTGCGAAGGAAAGACCGTTGACCATTTAGCAATCAATGCCTTTTGCCCACCGTGCCCATCCTCTCAGAAACAAAATGTTAATACTTGCGTAAACATCTTCGTTCACGTGGTGAGTGTTAGCTATCAACGCCAAGAGGAGTTTTCGCTCGTTATACTGGGTAATTCATTATATATTTTATTGATGTGTTGTTGATTGATCGCATGATTGGGTGATTCGCGAATCGATTTATTGATTCGTTGACACATGCAATTTGTGTAGTAAATTCATTAGTTCTCGGCATTCCTGATTAGCGCATTGACGGATTTGCTGCGTGATTGATGAGTCGATTCATTAATTTACGGATACATTGATTTACGCTGTTTAAGGTTCCACATCAACGCAAAAAAATAGACGAATGTCGATACGTCGTAACGCAAGAATCCAGATTCATGTTAACCAGGTACAGTCCTTCGTCGTTATCGAAAGCGTGGTACGACATACGGATTCTCGTTTTCTTTTTTTGTTTTGTTTTGTTTTTTCATTGCGCCCTCATCTCAATGCGCTCGCCGTGACCGGAATTCGAATCCGCCGCATATAGTATTCAACAGGAGAAGGCCACGTACACACGTCGTCGAGCACTTTGCGTATATACTCTTCGTCGCTTTTCGCTTCGAGGTCTCTTTACCTCCGCAGTTGTGTGAAGATAAATTTACTCCAGCTGAGGCACCACGACAAGTCACGTGAGGGTCCATGTCAGTGCGCGAGGAGCTAACACACACACTTACACAGCCACACAAACAGTCATCATCATCAGCCTGGTTACGCCCACTGCAGGCCAAAGGCCTCTCCCATACTTCTCCAACTACCCCGGTCAAGTGCTAATTGTGGCCATGTTGTTCCTGCAAACTTCTTAATCTCATCCGCCCACTTAACTTTCTGCCGCCCCCTGCTACGCTTCCCTTCCCTTGGAATCCAGTCCGTAACCCTTAATGACCATCGGTTATCTTCCCTCCTCATTACATGTCCTGCCCATGCCCATTTCTTTTACTTCATTTCAACGAAGATGTCATTAACACGCGTTTGTTCCCTCACCCAATCTGCTCTTTTCTTATCCCTTAACGTTACACCCATCATTCTTCTTTCACAAACAGTGTGTGTAATAAAATTCACTACAGAAGAAAAGACAAACATTTCGTTACACCTGGACTCATAAGATACTTGCTCGAAGAGGCTCCTCTGCCGCTTAATCTAGCATCTTTCACACGTGATAGCCTAGTGGCCATGGCGTTTCACTGCTGAGGTCTAGGGTGCGATCCCCGCGGCGGTGTCTGCGTTTCAGTGCGGGCGAAATGCAAAGGAAGGTTCGTGTACTTCAATATAAATGCGCCGTGAAAGAACTCTACGGGGTCAAAATTGTACCGGAGTCCACTCCCCCCCCCCCTCCGCACCCATTATGATGCGCCTCAATATCGTATCACAGTTTCGGCACGTAAAGCCCTAAGATTCTGTTTTATTTTGGCGAGTGCGACGCCAATATTTCAGGTGGAGCAGTAAACTTCCGCAGACACACATGACGCTGACTGTACAGGGAGGCTCAGAAGCTCATGCGGGACTATGGTGTTGTGCTGCTGAGCACGGAGGTCGCGGGATCGAATCCCGGCCACGGGGCCCACATTTCGATGGGGGCGAAATGCGAAAACACCGGTGTATACATAGATTTAGATGCACGTTAAAGAGCCCCAGGTGGTGGCAATTTCCGGAGTCCTCCACTACGGCGCGCCTCATAATCAGAAAGTGGTTTTGGCACGTAAAACCCCGTAATTAATTAAGCTCATGCGGGATTCCTAAATTTGGCGTGGGCACGATTGAACGAGAGATACGCGTTGTGCTGGAAACAAGACGCCACACAGTGCCCACTGGCCGGCATTGCAGTGGGTGTGGGTAGAGAGTCCTTATTATTTTGTTGTAAACTATAAATTCCCTTGAACGATAGAAAAAGAAAGCGAATACAGCAGGCTCGCAACTGCCACCGCAAGGCGCACAACGCCTGTCAACTCTCCAGATAGAAGGAACGCGAACATAGAATCAGAAGATACGAAGATGGAAAGGAAAGAGGAAAGAAAACAACACGGTGACCATACCTCAAAGGCTAAAGTAAAACAATAACAATGATTTGAGCAAGGCAGTGAGATGAATTACAGAAAAAAAACTTCATACACAGGAGCCATGCACGGTGCAATGCGCTGTCAGTTGGACCGTTCTACCATCACGAGGTGTATACCAACCAAATGATGCGGGCCCTCGGGAAAGAGAGAGAATGCCATACTTAAACGACGGCTCGAGGCCTAATATGGAAAAAGGAGATAAGCGGGAGGTCGCTGAACTGGCTCACACTTTGGAAGATTCGCACGCGAAGCTGCGTAGCCAGTGACGTGTCTCTGCCGCCGTCAGCCACTGGCCAGACCAAGTCTTCAACCGACGTCACCTCCTTAAGCCGGTACAATTCCCGGGATGTCTAGACTCCTTCGCGTTCTTACACGAGCTGATTAACACTCAGAGTCACCTCCCCTGTCGCATGCGGGGCTTTTCACCTGCCGAATTCAGTGCGAGAGGCCCGGTTCGTTGCGTTTCCGTCGCTACTGCCCATAGAGGCGATGACGTCGCATGTAAATGGCATGTCCTGCTGTTTCCTCGGTGAAAAAACACTTGCGCCCCTACTGATAGACGTACCTATTAGGTGCTTTCAAACACACACACACACACACACACAAAAGTGCTCTCTCCAGTGAATATTTCGCTCCCTCAAACCAATGAGTGGGAACAGCTCATACATGAGACACCCACCCCTCGATACGTTTAGAAACACTTACGCCATCTCGGGAATACTACGCGATTATTTTCTTAAGGGGCAGTCAGAAAAAATTGGAGGACGCTTAAGCTTCGCCTTCAAGAGTGGAACGCGATACCGTTCCCGTCGACCCGCCAAGGGGTGTAAGACAACGCACTACGGCGCAGCGATCACTTATGAGGCGCCCCGAATCGGACTTTGCACCCACCAATCACGCGGTGAGCGCCGAGCAACGCAGCGTTCGGCGCGGCAACGAAACGTGCGCCTAAGCAAGCGGAACGAACCAAAGAACTCGGTGTCTCGGAGGGAGAAACTACATACCCGAGCCAAACGTCGTGATCGGCACGGACAGCCAGGCCACGACGCGCCATGGTGGCCGACGCGATCATGGGGCTGACGCCTCAATGGGATTGTCCTCTATCTCGCTTGGGAGGCCGACGCAGAGGCATGACTCCTCGGAAGCCGCTCGACACACATCGCAGGGGACGCTTTCCCACCAGACGCGCTACGGAGCAGCGATCACGTCAGAGGCGTCCCGCATCGCACGCTGCACTTTCTACGGCACATTTCTAAGGCAACACCGCATTCACTAGAGGCGCTTTTGTACCGATTTGTACCATCGAACCGGGGTCTCCGGAGCGTCTCACACTCCGGAGACCCTGGTTCGATTCCCACCCAGCCCATCTTGCAAGTTGTTTTTTTATTTATGAAGTGCCTCCCGGGATTTATCGTTCACAGCCAACGCCGCCGACACCAACGACACCAACTTTTCCGCGAAACGAGCTCCTTAACGCTGTGGCGTTAAAAGCGTCGTTAAAAGCGTCGTAGCCATTGTCGCGAGACGATAAGTTTCTGACGTGCTCTGTTTGTAATGAAGCTTTCCACCTGGGTAAAAACTGCTCGGCGGTCGCTGAATCAACTTTTTCGAAAATGTCGACAGCAAAACGTGGGTCTTGGGTATGCCCGGCATGCAAGACGCAAACCGTCAAGCAGCCTTCAATGGGTAATAAATCGGATGATGGAGTACTTGAACAGCAACTTTTGACTGTAAACGATAAACTGGACCGGCTGACGACTACTGTTGAAATGTTGGCTAGTCGAGTGGAAGAACTACTGACCTTCAAAGCTATCGGAGAAAAAACTGCAGAAACTGTTCTACAGATACAGGGGTCGCTCGATTCCCTTGCTGTTAAATATGAATCGGTGTCATCGACAGTAACTGCGAACCAGATAGCAGTCGGCGAGCTTGGCACGCAAGTAGATACACTCTCCTCTAAGATTGCTGCCCAGGCTGAGTTGCTTGAGAAGGTTGGCTCTGAACTTAGCGAATTAGAGCAATACAGCCGACGCTGCAATTTCGAGATTTATGGCCTGCAATATAACCCCAACGAGGATTTGCCTTCCTTCTTGTCAGGACTGGCGGCGAAGCTAAGCATTTCCGAATTCAAACTGACCGATGTTTCTGCTGTGCACCGACTTCCCGCGCGCAGCAATACCATTCCTGTAGTCCTTGTGCAAATGCACACTGTTTCGGCCAAACAGCAATGGCTCGCTGCACGAGGAATCCTACGTGACCTTGCTCAAGACAGTACCTTTCCACGGCTTTACTTCAACGATAATCTTTCGCGTGCCCAACGGGAACTGTATCGGCTGGCAAGGCAGAAAGGCAAAGAATCAAAATTTAAATTCGTTTGGACCAAAAACGGCAGGATACTGGCTAAGAGGGATAAAGATGCACCTATTCTGCATATCAATAAGGCATCTGATCTCGAGAATATTGCATGAGCATGAACAAAGTTGCCTTCAAGACATGTACTAATCTAAACGAGGTTCTTAGTTTCTTCCCAAATCCTAATGGTTGCGCCTTCCGTGCTGTTCACGTCAACATTCGTAGTATTAGAAAACATTGGGACCATTTTCAGGCCTTAATTACTCCTTTCAACTCCTATTTCGATGCGATCGTGCTTACCGAGATTAACATACCATCCGCCTGCATCAATCAGTATCAGATTATTGGATATCAAGTTTTTTCATACACTAGGCCAATCAAAAGGGGAGGAGGCGTGGCAGTTTTCATCCGGGACACATGGGCAACAACTGAGCTGACTTTCTCGTTTTCCCAAGCTGAAATTGTGGCAGTGCGTCTTTGCGCACCTTCCTTGTCACTAATTCTGCTCGCGGTTTATCGCCCACCGTGTTGCAACGGTCGTATATTCCTGGATGAACTTGATACTGCCCTGGCCTCGATGTCGTCAATTGACCATGTTTGCCTAATTGGGGATGTCAACATTGATACGTTACGCCCTTCAACAACGACAGTTGGCAATTATTTGGACGTCATTTCCAAATGGGGCTTGCAAAACACGATCTGTGAACCTACACGCGAAGAATTCCTTGCTGGTCATCTTGTCACATCTTGCATAGATCACATAAATATACGTGCACATAACTTAAGTGTCAAATCTGCCGTTATTACAACGAAACTTGCTGATCATTACATGGTCTGCTGCTCTCTAACAGATGACGCTACCAACTTGGTCGCTCCAAACGAAGTCAAACAAATATCATTTGTTGACCCCTTGGCTTTCGAAAAATTTGTAATGAATCACGACTGGCATAACTTTTTGATGACTGTTCCTCCAGGCGACGCCTATGACAATTTTGTAGCACTATTCACCGATTTCCGGCTTGCAGCTACACGGGTCTGTAAAATCAAACAACGTAAATTGGACCAAAAATGGATGTCTACAGAAATACTCACGGCAATACAAACAAAAGACTTGTTATGGGTTCAAACAAAGAGAAGTCCTAATTGTACTGCTTTGCGGCTTCGGTACAAAGAGCTTCGAAATAAGGTCAATGCTATGATACGTCTAGCAAAACGCAATAACTTACGAGCAAAATTCACGGACGCTCGTTGTGACAGCAGAAAAACATGGTCCCTAATTAACAATCTTAGAGGTGGTGATGTAAATGCTAATCGCCATGTTGATCTGATGTCTCATTTTTCTTCAAATGGTACTGCCACCGCTAATGATTTTAACTCATTTTTTTCAAAAGTGTCTGGTGTAGCGAGACCTCATCCAGATACTTGCACATTGCAAACTAGTATTTCAGAATCCGCCCTTCTTCCCATGTTTTCGGAACATGACCTCAAATCAATCCTTTTCAGTCTAAAACCAAATAAATCTCCTGGAATTGATGGTGTTTCAATATTAGAGCTGCGCAGAACTTTCGAAGCAATAAAAGATGTGCTACTACTCATTTTAAACAATATTATTACCACTGGTATCATTCCCGATAATCTGAAGAATGCGCTGGTCATTCCTCTTTTTAAAAGTGGCGCACGCAACAATATTGAAAACTACCGGCCTATTTCTATCCTTTCATGCATTGGGCGGATAGTGGAAAAACATTTGCTCAAGACAATGAGCAGCTTTTTAAGCAATCATGGCGTGTTATCTCCTAGCCAGTATGGTTTTGTGCCAAATCGGGGTACGCAGTTTCTGCTTGAAGATTTTTCCGATACACTAAACTCTGCGTTTGAACACAATCAGATTGCTTGTGCACTGTTTCTAGACGTCCGCAAAGCGTTTGACAGCGTCTGCCATAGTATACTGCTAACCAAACTTTCTTTGCTAGGCTTTCGGGGTGCGTTTTTGCGGCTTCTGAAAAACTTCTTATCTCATAGGCAACAACTTGTGTCGATTGGAAAATTTCGTAGCAGCCTGACTGAAATTAAAGCTGGCGTCCCCCAGGGTTCAATTTTAAGTCCGTTATTATTTAACTTATATTTTAATGATTTATCTAATGTTGTGAACGTCAAATTATATCAGTATGCTGATGACACTGTCCTTGTTTCACACGCTCGAAGTTACGCTGACGCCATCTCTTCTTTACAAATGGCAACAACAAGAGTGATGGACTGGTTTCAGAATAATGTAGTCCATATAAATGCGTCCAAAACCCAACTAATCTGTTTCCACAACCCTGTCAAGCAAGTTACCCTATCCTCCCCGTTATATTTGCACACATCACATTGCAATCCCTGTTCGTGTGCCCCTGTGCAATACGCTTGTTCAATTAAATACCTTGGTGTATTTTTTGACAGTGATTTATCCTGGAACTCTCATTTCGTATATATTTGTCAAAAACTTCGCGCAGTGTCTTGTGTTTTGTATAACATAAAATTTTACATGCCATTGTCTGTCCGAAAGCTTGTAGTACATGCCTTATGCTACAGTGTAATCCGGTATGGGATATCTACATATGGTCATGGCGCTCAACATTTGGTAAGCCGGGTCAACTCCGTCCTTCGTGGCATTCTGAAGCATGTTGCTTATGATGTCTCCCCCAAATCTGATGTGTTCAAAACTTTGTCTTTACCTGATTTCAATTCTTTGCTGCTTGAAACTGTTATCTTAAAACATTTTTGGTTAAGTCAGTATAAAATTCCTTATGTGCCTGTCCGTTCCCTGAGACCAAAGAATCCTTACATTACACCCCGCTGTAAGACGAGATATGGTCGAAGACTTCGTAACTACTATGTCCCAGCAATGTTTAATCTACTTCCTCAAAGCATACAAGATGTGAAAACAAAATATGGTCTTAGAAAGGCTCTTAGACACATGAATGCATGATTGGAAGCCTGTCATGTGAGTGTATGTGTGTGTTTTTTTTTTCACTATTGTTTAATAATGAGTTACTGATGGCTCTGTCGCTGTCTGCCAGGCACTGCCGTTCAAGCCCACTGTGGCTTCGGCAGGCCCGATTCTTGCACTGTATGTTTCTCAAGTCATCAATAAAGTATTATTATTATTATTATTATTCCTTCTGTCGTGGTTGTCGCATTGTTGCAGTCAGGATCATCACGGTGGTCGCGTCGTTGTCTGCGTCGTTGCTTTGCCGGTAATTGCTTCGTTGAACTTTACGCGTCTCTATCACGGTGATGTGTCCCAACTGAGTAACGCTTGACAAACGAAAGTAAAAAAAGGCACGTAGAAAAAGGAACGACCTCAGAAATGAACGATCGCAAGACTGAGCGAACAAAAGCAGAAGCGATCGCAGTAGCGAAAGAATGAAAAGCAAGTGATCGGAATAACGAATGAACTTCAGCAAAAAAAAAAAGACGATCGCAAGAACGAACGGACGAACGAACAAGATATTCTGCGTTCACATTCAGATTAAACGCGGGATTTTACGGTAAAGGATAGACTTTGTTGCATCGCCACCATTACTGTAAGACTCTCTGAAAAACTTCTTTCTATTCAAACTGCGCTTCGTTCCTTTCTTTTTGAATAAGTGCCGCAGTGACTAAACCTCCTCCTCTTCGCTGCTAACCCGAAATGTTTCCGCTCTATTTCGTCAAAGTCACGGGAACAATGCGTGATCGAGCTGCTCCGATGGGCCTCGAGCCAGGAAGCCGGAAGGCGTTCGGGTGGAACGCGGGAAGAGTAAACACACAATCCTCGTCTGCCTGGCAGAGCGAGAGTTGTAGACTATTTAAATATCTGAGATCGATAGATACCGGTACGGCCATTGCCTTTGACACCGCGGGTGTCCTTCCCCCATCGATCCATGCGAAGTATGCCCGCCGGTTATCCGCTTGTGTGCTTTAAAATTGTGTCTCCCTGTCGACGAGCATTCCCGAGGCACGGTTTATAGAGAGCTCGAGCTGTGAAAGTGTTCTTTCCAGCCGATAGCGTAGTTTATCAGACGGATAACTGGCCGATCACGTTCGTTTATTTTTATCCTTATCTTTCCACCCTCTTCATTGCTTCGTCTTCTCGCTTCCCTTATTTTGTTCCTTTCTTGATTCCTACCGACCTTGCTTTCCTGTTAACTGTGTATATGCGTTCAAAACAAATAATAATAATAATGATAATGATAATGATAATAATAATAATAATAATAGTAGTAGTAATAATAATAATACTTTCTTGGGGCCGTTCTTCGTACTTTCCTCCTTTTTTTCCTTCGCTCGATTCTTCCTTTTCTTCTTTCTTCCCGCGTTCCTTCCTTCCTTTCATTTTTTGCCAGTTGCTTTAACCAACACTACATTTGCTGAAAAAAACTGCAAGGAATACAAGCACGGTCGTAAGTTAGGACAAGAGGTCCTCCCCCCCCCCCCCCCCAAGTGAGTACCCTCACTCCAGCAAAGCTCATGACTATGTGTCTGTTAGCTTCACATATATGTCAACGGAAGTAATATGCCGTTGAAGACGACGGTCAGGGTGAACGGCCTTCCAGCAAAGCGCGATCCTGTGTTTAACCTCTACGTCTTCTTCGTAGACGTTTCAATGCTCATTATGCTCAATATCATTGAATGACGTATGTATCATTGAATGCATCATTGAATATCAAATATCAAATATCATTGAATACATGGTATGTATACTGCTGCCGTTCGTGGCGCTGTTCGCCAGCGCACTACTAGCGCCTTGCGATGGCCGCCCGGCGCCTATAGCGTAGACAGTAATTATAGAAACTTACTGAGCTAGTAAATGCGTACAGCATGCTGTGTACAGCGGACACTGTACAGCCACAGTTGGTGGAGCCACCAAGTGTGGCTCCACACAGAAACTAGGGCTACTCGATGAAAGATACTATATGCGCCATATTCGCAAAGGATCACCGGCTATTAAGCCCTGCCTCCACTCTGGATGGATGGATGGATGGATGGATGGATGTTATGAGCGTCCCCTTTGGAACGGGCCGGTGGGTTGCGCTACCAAGCTCTTGCTATTATACTGCCTAATGTCCTACCCAAGTTAAAAAAAAACGCTATGAACTCCCGCAACCAAACTTTCTGACCCCCTATTGCGAACTTTGCTTTTGTACATCTGCGTTTTTTGTCGCTTCCCTACTTTTCTTCCAGCAATCTTCCAATATATATACATATATTTACATATATATATATATATATATATATTCCAACATTTACCCCTACCACTTTGTCTTGAGCCACACATCCTTTCGATGTGTTCTTTCCCTTTCCCATGCCTTAAGAAAAGAACATGTTCTCTATTCCCGTTTCCACCAACGACCCATCGGCCGATACGTCAACAAAATTTTGATTGCTAAACGTGTGAATCCTCCTTTCGCGATTTTCTCTTCGAGTTCAGCGAACACTTGATTTCAGCTATACCCGCCGTGGTTGCTCAGTGGCGATGGTGTTGGGCTACTGAGCACAAGGTCGCGAGATCGAATCCCGGCCACGGCGGCTGCGTTTCGACGGGGGCGAAAACACCCGTGCACTCAGATTTCGGTTCACGTCAAAGAACCCCACGTGGTCGATATTTCCGGAATCCTCCACTACGGCGTGCCTCATAATCAGAAAATCGTTTTGGCACGTAAAGACCCATTATTTAATTATAATTTCAACTATATACACATGTACATATGACAGTATATTATCACTCTTGAGCGGGCTGATGACTGCGGCTGCACGGAATCCTGCGTTTGCTGTTTACCGTACGAAGCGTGGGAGCAGAAGAACAGAAAAAAGAAAGAAAAGGAAAAGCAGACGACGTAAAAAAAAGCGTATTCGTCTGCTCGAGCAGACGGCCTTCGTCGGCTACATTCCGGTCCCCGAGGGGCCTCGAAGCACGTGCTTGACGCCTACAAAATGAAGCGCGTACGACCGTGTCGACGTCAGGCGCACATACATTAGGCACGATGCGCGCTTGCGACGCCTCGAGCTGCTCCGGCAGCTTTTTTTTAGAAGTGACGACGAAGGCAACGTTGGGTCTGTAAGAGTGCAAATGTGCGCTAAACTGTGAAAAAAATAACGGGCAAAATGTAGCGATTCTCGCGACATGACTTTTCTGTTTTCAGCTCTCTCTCTCTAAGGTATACTGTTGGCGCCTTTTTCGGTTATTCACAGAAACAGGATTTGTTGCATAGTTTCTTTTTAAGTGAATATTATCATTTACATACCCCAGACTCCCGCAAAAGATATTGCATAAGGGCATGAGAGTTGACTTACTACATATCGCTGTAGGTTAAAAAAAACAAATAAACAAACAAACCTGTAAAGCAGGGACACTTTTAAGCTAAGGAAACAACTCGCTAAGGAACAGGCGCTAAATACTTGAAAAAAAGAAAAAAGTACAGCGGTGCACATTGAATTATAGAAAGTGTGCAAGTTCCACGGATTCTGGAAATCGACGCCATGTGAATTATTTCGCAGGTAGCTCGCTGTCCGGCATCCTTTGAGAGAGCGAGAGAAACGAAGAGGGAAAGGAGGGGAGGTAAACGAAGGACGTGCCCGATTGGCTACCCTTACACTTGCGGAGGGGGGAAGGGGAAAGAATAGGCAAGAAGGAGAGAGGAGAAAAATAGCAGTCAGTCATTCACGGCAAGTCGCAAGGATTCCGCAAAGCGTTACCAGGTGGAGCAACGTGTTGGTGCAAGTCGCCCACTCGCGTGTGTGGCGCGCGAGTGAGTTTTTGTTAAGTTGCCAGTAAGCGTCCTGTCCTGTTGTTTCGTAGCGTACTGTCCATCGTTGCGGTTAAAAAAATGGCTGTGGTTAGCTAAGGTTAAGCCCAGGATGGGAAGCATACTAGCCTTTATTTTAGTTGTTGAACCACTGTTTAGCCTGGTTAACTGCTGTTGCTTGGCGTTCGGCTAGACGAAGAAACAACTCATGCGTTACTCTGCTTCGCCTTCAAGAGTGGAACGCGACAGCGTTCCCGTCGACCCGCCAAGGGGTGTAAGACAATGGGCTACGGCGCAGCGACTACGCGCCCCGCATTGGACGCGGTGAGCGTCGAGCAACGCAGCGTTCGGCGCGGCAACGAAATGTGCGCCTGAGCAAGCGACGCACGCCTGAGCCTTAGAAACAGCTCGTTTCTAAGGCGACACCGCATTCACTAGAGGCGCTTTTGTATCGCTTTGAAGCATCGTACTCGTGGCTCAGTGGTAGCGTCTCCGTCTCACACTCCGGAGACCCTGGTTCGATTCCCACCCTGCCCATCTTGCAAGAGTTGAGCCAAAGCCACCTAGAAACAAGCGCAGCTGCTTATAGACGACCGCACGCCAAGTTTCATCCTAGACGCCAGCGCTCGTTTCTCCCCTGGCGGAGCGATTTCATCTCCAACGGGTGTAGGTTTCCGTCGCCGCTTCCCTTCACGGTCGCGCCCGCGTTCTATACGACCGCACGCCAAGTTTCATCCTAGACGCCAGCGCTCGTTTCTCCCCTGGCGGAGCGATTTCATCTCCAACGGGTGTAGGTTTCCGTCGCCGCTTCCCTTCACGGTCGCGCCCGCGTTCTATACGACCGCACGCCAAGTTTCATCCTAGACGCCAGCGCTCGTTTCTCCCCTGGCGGAGCGATTTCATCTCCAACGGGTGTAGGTTTCCGTCGCCGCTTCCCTTCGCGGTCGCGCCCGCGTTCTATACGACCGCACGCCAAGTTTCATCCTAGACGCCAGCGCTCGTTTCTCCCCTGGCGGAGCGATTTCATCTCCAACGGGTGTAGGTTTCCGTCGCCGCTTCCCTTCACGGTCGCGCCCGCGTTCTATACGACCGCACGCCAAGTTTCATCCTAGACGCCAGCGCTCGTTTCTCCCCTGGCGGAGCGATTTCATCTCCAACGGGTGTAGGTTTCCGTCGCCGCTTCCCTTCACAGTCGCGCCCGCGTTCTATACGACCGCACGCCAAGTTTCATCCTAGACGCCAGCGCTCGTTTCTCCCCTGGCGGAGCGATTTCATCTCCAACGGGTGTAGGTTTCCGTCGCCGCTTCCCTTCACGGTCGCGCCCGCGTTCTATACGACCGCACGCCAAGTTTCATCCTAGACGCCAGCGCTCGTTTCTCCCCTGGCGGAGCGATTTCATCTCCAACGGGTGTAGGTTTCCGTCGCCGCTTCCCTTCACGGTCGCGCCCGCGTTCTATACGACCGCACGCCAAGTTTCATCCTAGACGCCAGCGCTCGTTTCTCCCCTGGCGGAGCGATTTCATCTCCAACGGGTGTAGGTTTCCGTCGCCGCTTCCCTTCACGGTCGCGCCCGCGTTCTATACGACCGCACGCCAAGTTTCATCCTAGACGCCAGCGCTCGTTTCTCCCCTGGCGGAGCGATTTCATCTCCAACGGGTGTAGGTTTCCGTCGCCGCTTCCCTTCACGGTCGCGCCCGCGTTCTATACGACCGCACGCCAAGTTTCATCCTAGACGCCAGCGCTCGTTTCTCCCCTGGCGGAGCGATTTCATCTCCAACGGGTGTAGGTTTCCGTCGCCGCTTCCCTTCGCGGTCGCGCCCGCGTTCTATACGACCGCACGCCAAGTTTCATCCTAGACGCCAGCGCTCGTTTCTCCCCTGGCGGAGCGGTTTCATCTCCAACGGGTGTAGGTTTCCGTCGCCGCTTCCCTTCACGGTCGCGCCCGCGTTCTATACGACCGCACGCCAAGTTTCATCCTAGACGCCAGCGCTCGTTTCTCCCCTGGCGGAGCGATTTCATCTCCAACGGGTGTAGGTTTCCGTCGCCGCTTCCCTTCACGGTCGCGCCCGCGTTCTATACGACCGCACGCCAAGTTTCATCCTAGACGCCAGCGCTCGTTTCTCCCCTGGCGGAGCGATTTCATCTCCAACGGGTGTAGGTTTCCGTCGCCGCTTCCCTTCACGGTCGCGCCCGCGTTCTATACGACCGCACGCCAAGTTTCATCCTAGACGCCAGCGCTCGTTTCTCCCCTGGCGGAGCGATTTCATCTCCAACGGGTGTAGGTTTCCGTCGCCGCTTCCCTTCGCGGTCGCGCCCGCGTTCTATACGACCGCACGCCAAGTTTCATCCTAGACGCCAGCGCTCGTTTCTCCCCTGGCGGAGCGATTTCATCTCCAACGGGTGTAGGTTTCCGTCGCCGCTTCCCTTCACGGTCGCGCCCGCGTTCTATACGACCGCACGCCAAGTTTCATCCTAGACGCCAGCGCTCGTTTCTCCCCTGGCGGAGCGATTTCATCTCCAACGGGTGTAGGTTTCCGTCGCCGCTTCCCTTCACAGTCGCGCCCGCGTTCTATACGACCGCACGCCAAGTTTCATCCTAGACGCCAGCGCTCGTTTCTCCCCTGGCGGAGCGATTTCATCTCCAACGGGTGTAGGTTTCCGTCGCCGCTTCCCTTCGCGGTCGCGCCCGCGTTCTATACGACCGCACGCCAAGTTTCATCCTAGACGCCAGCGCTCGTTTCTCCCCTGGCGGAGCGATTTCATCTCCAACGGGTGTAGGTTTCCGTCGCCGCTTCCCTTCACGGTCGCGCCCGCGTTCTATACGACCGCACGCCAAGTTTCATCCTAGACGCCAGCGCTCGTTTCTCCCCTGGCGGAGCGATTTCATCTCCAACGGGTGTAGGTTTCCGTCGCCGCTTCCCTTCACGGTCGCGCCCGCGTTCTATACGACCGCACGCCAAGTTTCATCCTAGACGCCAGCGCTCGTTTCTCCCCTGGCGGAGCGATTTCATCTCCAACGGGTGTAGGTTTCCGTCGCCGCTTCCCTTCACGGTCGCGCCCGCGTTCTATACGACCGCACGCCAAGTTTCATCCTAGACGCCAGCGCTCGTTTCTCCCCTGGCGGAGCGATTTCATCTCCAACGGGTGTAGGTTTCCGTCGCCGCTTCCCTTCGCGGTCGCGCCCGCGTTCTATACGACCGCACGCCAAGTTTCATCCTAGACGCCAGCGCTCGTTTCTCCCCTGGCGGAGCGATTTCATCTCCAACGGGTGTAGGTTTCCGTCGCCGCTTCCCTTCACGGTCGCGCCCGCGTTCTATACGACCGCACGCCAAGTTTCATCCTAGACGCCAGCGCTCGTTTCTCCCCTGGCGGAGCGATTTCATCTCCAACGGGTGTAGGTTTCCGTCGCCGCTTCCCTTCACGGTCGCGCCCGCGTTCTATACGACCGCACGCCAAGTTTCATCCTAGACGCCAGCGCTCGTTTCTCCCCTGGCGGAGCGATTTCATCTCCAACGGGTGTAGGTTTCCGTCGCCGCTTCCCTTCACGGTCGCGCCCGCGTTCTATACGACCGCACGCCAAGTTTCATCCTAGACGCCAGCGCTCGTTTCTCCCCTGGCGGAGCGATTTCATCTCCAACGGGTGTAGGTTTCCGTCGCCGCTTCCCTTCACGGTCGCGCCCGCGTTCTATACGACCGCACGCCAAGTTTCATCCTAGACGCCAGCGCTCGTTTCTCCCCTGGCGGAGCGATTTCATCTCCAACGGGTGTAGGTTTCCGTCGCCGCTTCCCTTCGCGGTCGCGCCCGCGTTCTATACGACCGCACGCCAAGTTTCATCCTAGACGCCAGCGCTCGTTTCTCCCCTGGCGGAGCGGTTTCATCTCCAACGGGTGTAGGTTTCCGTCGCCGCTTCCCTTCACGGTCGCGCCCGCGTTCTATACGACCGCACGCCAAGTTTCATCCTAGACGCCAGCGCTCGTTTCTCCCCTGGCGGAGCGATTTCATCTCCAACGGGTGTAGGTTTCCGTCGCCGCTTCCCTTCGCGGTCGCGCCCGCGTTCTATACGACCGCACGCCAAGTTTCATCCTAGACGCCAGCGCTCGTTTCTCCCCTGGCGGAGCGGTTTCATCTCCAACGGGTGTAGGTTTCCGTCGCCGCTTCCCTTCACGGTCGCGCCCGCGTTCTATACGACCGCACGCCAAGTTTCATCCTAGACGCCAGCGCTCGTTTCTCCCCTGGCGGAGCGATTTCATCTCCAACGGGTGTAGGTTTCCGTCGCCGCTTCCCTTCGCGGTCGCGCCCGCGTTCTATACGACCGCACGCCAAGTTTCATCCTAGACGCCAGCGCTCGTTTCTCCCCTGGCGGAGCGATTTCATCTCCAACGGGTGTAGGTTTCCGTCGCCGCTTCCCTTCACGGTCGCGCCCGCGTTCTATACGACCGCACGCCAAGTTTCATCCTAGACGCCAGCGCTCGTTTCTCCCCTGGCGGAGCGATTTCATCTCCAACGGGTGTAGGTTTCCGTCGCCGCTTCCCTTCACGGTCGCGCCCGCGTTCTATACGACCGCACGCCAAGTTTCATCCTAGACGCCAGCGCTCGTTTCTCCCCTGGCGGAGCGATTTCATCTCCAACGGGTGTAGGTTTCCGTCGCCGCTTCCCTTCACGGTCGCGCCCGCGTTCTATACGACCGCACGCCAAGTTTCATCCTAGACGCCAGCGCTCGTTTCTCCCCTGGCGGAGCGATTTCATCTCCAACGGGTGTAGGTTTCCGTCGCCGCTTCCCTTCACGGTCGCGCCCGCGTTCTATACGACCGCACGCCAAGTTTCATCCTAGACGCCAGCGCTCGTTTCTCCCCTGGCGGAGCGATTTCATCTCCAACGGGTGTAGGTTTCCGTCGCCGCTTCCCTTCACGGTCGCGCCCGCGTTCTATACGACCGCACGCCAAGTTTCATCCTAGACGCCAGCGCTCGTTTCTCCCCTGGCGGAGCGATTTCATCTCCAACGGGTGTAGGTTTCCGTCGCCGCTTCCCTTCACGGTCGCGCCTGCGTTCAGTTTGCGCTGCGCGCGAAACGTCTCTTGTTTGCGACGGCGCCTCTTCGGATGACCGGAAATTATTATTGTGTTGTTAACTGTCATGACAGCAATGTAAACATGAAAACGTTGATGCCACCAGTGAAATTCTGCCGATTCACAAGAAAATGGTACGAAAGAAGCAGACGACAGACATGGATTACTGCGGTGCGCCGAGCGAAGTAAACATCTGGCAAACGAAGCGAGCTCGTTTATTGATCACTCCTGAGTGTATGACGGTTTCTATATGTAACCCACGTGAAATTAATAATTACTCGGTACATAATCCTTTTATTCATATAAAAACTTTAAGTTCAACGAGCGCTTGTCCTGTCTTCTTTCTCGTGTTTCGTTTGTGTGTGCGCTGTGTAAGAATGGAAACCACGTCTGTTGTATGCGCTAGCAGTGGCCGAAGTTCACGCGTGCCGAGAAATTGAATATGTGCATGATGCATTGAACATGACCGGAGTTCATTCCCGCTTCAGCACCGCACCAATTGATCGGGTTACTGGACGATACACACCCGCGTCTTGGTCGCGCCGGCATTGCTGAAGCAGGAATGAGTAATAATACTTTCAACTTCCGTCTCTTGAGTACTGTTAAAAAATGACCAAGCTGTCTACATTGCTGCCTCTATTCCATATTGTAGGGGACGTACTAGTTAAAGTTGTGTGCGCATGTCGTACTTGTGCTATGCAGCGATATATCTTGTTTATTCCCGCACAGTGTCGATAGAAGTCCGTTGTCGCCATCAGAGACAACACGGATTTGTAGCAAACATAATGTGAGAAACTGCAAAAATGACTTTAGCTCGTATGTGCCGTATGTATGTGCCGCATCGTATGTGCTGACGATTTTTCCGGCGGCACATACGATGTCGTTTCCAATTACCTGCTCAGCGTCACTTACATGGTTAAGCAGACGCTGCCCTTTCGCCGCATTGCAGCCATAAAAATAATCGTCAAGCGTACCGATCTTTTTAAAGGCAAATATAGCGTGTGCAGTTTGTTTCACACTAAGGGGAAAACTCGGAACGTATTGCGTCGCGATGCGGCAAGCAATGGAGTCGTGCGGCGGCAGCAGCTCGAGCAGGCGCACACGCTTGAGGGGCGGTGTCGTGATGTGCGTCGTCTGCTACGGCGGCGCGCGCTAGCCGCATTTTCGGGAATCGCGGTACTGTCAGGGGCAGTGCACCGATTTCGTCGGTACTGCGGGAACTGAGCTGATATTCTTTACTAAACATTGTGCGTCGCCACACTCTGATCCTTCACTGGTGATAATGGAGTTCCACGAACTTCTTTTGACAACATGGTTCATTTGTTCTTTCGAAAGGCCGGAGTACTGAGCGTGTGCAGGTATATTTCTTCACTGTGTGTGCTACCGTAATGAGCAGCGACAAAACGCACCAAGATGTGCGCGTAACGTGCTCAGTCTTTGTTTGACTCGAAAGGAAAACAAAGCACTCATCAATGGGAGTCGAACACGGTGAAACAAACGGACACGATTAAATGAACGTTTTAGGTTCAGACAATGAGCTGGAAGTGATTTTTCTCGATAATCATTCGCTACGCCAGACAGACCTTGCCCGCCGGTGGGGAATTGGACACGTCACTCTCTTCTTCAGTTAGTATCTCGTCATGTCCCCAGCGGCAGCGATGACAGCGCTCATCCTGGAAGGCAGTGAAGTGTAGAATGACTTGACCAGGGATGTGTTCATTCGCTGGACGTCTCAGTCACTGACGATGGTGGATCGAAGCCTATCCTCGGGCGACTGATAGAGAGGATGTTGCGCCAGCGATACTTTCAACGAGCCCCAGACATTTTAAATTATGTTGGCGCCCGGGGATTGAGGCGGCCGCTCCAAGAGAGTGACTGCGCGCGCTTCTAGCAGTTCTTGCACAGCACGAACAGTGTGAATCGGCGTCCTATCGCGTTAGAATATATAGTCGCCTTCCAGAAACGGGACGTCAAGAATGTATGGAATCAGTACGTCGTCTATGACTGCCATGCAGCGATGAACTTACATTCGAGGCGTATCAGTGGGCGTCGCGCAACGCTTAGCAAAGAATACCGGCTTCTTTCACGCAGTAACGATGTGATCAGCGCCCTGCACCTGACAGTAGAACGTTCCTCGACAATGCGGCCAGCGTACGCCGCCGTAGCAGACGACGCCGTTCAAGATCCCGCCCCTCGAGCATCTGCGCGAGCTGCTGCCGCCGCCTGACTCAGCGCTCGCCGCATCGCGATGCAATGCGCTTCGAGTTTTCCCCTAAATGTGAGAGAGACTGTACACCGCCCTTCGAAGGAAATGTCCACGCGCACACACCGCGCGCGGCGCGAAACGTGCCCAAACACGCGCAGCGCAGGAGGCAATCAAGGCGGCGCGAACGAGAGATGGGAGAGGGGTGCCACCCGCTAATAGAATTTTGCTCCGCATGCGGCGCTCTCAACGCCGGCGCAGCAGCGCCGCTCTCGGTGCCGTTCTTGTCTATATTGGCGGCGAGGAGTTGCGGAGTCGCCATCTAGCGGAAGCGCCTCGCTGGCGTAGTATGAGGGATCACGTGGCGCGCTCCTCATAGGTTTTGCTGTCAGCGCTCACTGAAAACAGAACGCGCGAGCTCTCCCGGACATTTCTGTAAGTACTTTCGAAACGAGAGAAGTTTTTTATTGTCTAAATAATAACCTTGGGCAAACTGAAAGCACACAATCGTTTACAGACGCTATCTCTTTACGGAATACGTACCGTGAACGCCACTGCGCGCGGTCGCCGCGATGGAGTCTCCCGAACCAGCTTCTTGCGTGAAAGGTTGGTAAACGCTGAGAGGAAGCTATGTGAAATATGTTCTTTAGTGTTTGTATAACTAAATGGAGCGTAATAGAACGAAGCCTCAATGCAGCGATCGCGCAGATTACCAGCGACCGGCACGTCTGGATGCTTGTCCGCGCACTGTTTCGCTTTCTCCGCGCGCGCGTTTTCGCACCGCGCCATGAGCTTTAGGCCGCAGAATATGAGCATTTGACAGAATACAAGCAACCATTGTTGCGTGGGTGCTATCAGAGCTGTTCAAAGATAACTTCATTGTAGAGACTTCGACGCCTACGGGGACTGTGATGTGCCGTCGCGATGATTCAATCTTTTTTTCTACTAAATTCTTTGACCTTTCAATATTATTTCTCGAGTTGCGTCGCACTGTATGTTTATCGGTGTTTTCAGCGTGCAATTTCCCGCTGCTCTTTTTTTGTAATCAAGTGCGTGCATTAATTCATAACACAAACATGACCATATGCCAGGCTTTTTTTAATTTCCTTTTTACCGCTGCCTTTCCACTCCACTCAACTTGCCAGTATCTATAGCATCGACAAGTTCATAGACCAAACCGTCATGACATTAGTCGGGCAGCGGACTCGGGCGAGCGTCTCAGTGCACGTTTTCAGAACATCGCATACCGGGCGCCGTAGCAGAAATCTTCCTCGCGTCTGTGCTTGCTGCATACCCGAGTTGTAGCCGATGACTGTTTGCCGGTTTTATGTTTCGCGAGCCAAGCTTCACCCAGCTTCTTGTCCTGCGGCTACGTGTGAATAAGGCTGACACCGGCCTCTGTTACGTGCGTTCGGCCCTGCGGCACTGAGCAGTAGCCTACTATGTTGCGCGCCTTCAAAGGCAGCCACTACCTATTGTACTGCTTTCAAGCGTTGTAAAGGATACACTCGAAGCGCGAAAATTTCGCCACTTAATGAGGACCGCAGCGTACGAGAGAATTTAAACTCGTTTTCAGCTCGCTTCGGCGCTCCCGAAGCAGCCGACGCGGCCGCTATGTCCACGTGATCCCTCCTAGCACGTCACGCCGACGGTGGCGCCAGCTCTTCCAGTGGTGGAGCTCGAGGCCAATACCGCCGCGACGGCGCGAGTTGGAGCCCCGTTTCTCGTCTGTCGTGACGTCACGGTGTCACGTGGTATGGCATGAGGTCAAAGGTCATTGAAGGCGACACCGCCGCGCCTGAGGAGCTGGGTTGAGCTCTCGTAATATGCTTCGCATACAAAGTTTTCAAGTGCAAGTCCCTCTTCACCAACGTCTTCCAACCCATCATCGCAACTTAAGTAATTCGAATGCTCGGTTGGCCCGCATCTTCGATCACGGGGCTTCGACGCGGAACCACGAATGACGCGAAGGTGTACACAGAGCGGCGCGAATCCATTCGCAGACGACTCTCTTGTAAAGCTGTGGAGCCGGCGAAGGTTGCGCCCGCTAGTCACTAGAGGAAACACTGGCGCTGCGGCCGTTCAATCACCATGGGAACGAAGGCATGTGGATTTGTCTGACCTTCGTGCCCATGGCTTCAGACGCTCTTACGGCTTTCTTTATTGTGTTTTATCTGCCTCCATTGGACTAAATTCGAATGTAATCGACACTTTTTTAAATGCAGAAGGCAAATAAGGACCCCGCGAACCCGCATATTTCACTGCTAACTGTAGCGGTTCAGCCTGTAGAGGTGGCCAAACCGAAACCCGTTGGCTTGTCCACGATAAGTTCTTAAGGGTGTTCTGTGTGGTTCGTCGACGTATGCCGTTCGCGGCGTAATTGTTTCAATGCCAGATTTATGCGCTAGATACACTTTCCAATCATGCCGTGGCGCAATTTCGTTAATGCTTGTATAAATACTTATAACGCAGCATGCAATGTTACAAATTATGATTTGTAAAAGCCGGAAAGCCGTTCAAAGCCAAAATAGGGAATTTTAGCCAAATCCATCTACAGAGCACCCTTTCCGCGACGGCTGAAGCAGCATGCTTGCAGCTCCTCTAGACGCTAGCGCCAGAATTCCCTCTAGTGGTTATTGTGTGAAACTCTGTGAGGCCAAACTATCATTCGCGTAAAACATGATAGAAAACATAAACTTTCTATTTACTGCAGCACGTACTTTATCTTTTATTTTTAAAGAAGAAAGGCGCTATTTTCTTTTTCCGTTTCGCATTTTGTACCGTTTTTGTCAAAAGAAAAACCGCTGAAAATATGCAAAGTTCGTCTACAAGACAGACAACAGCGCTGTTGTCCGTCCCTTTTCTCACGTCCTGTTATTTTGCGCTGTTTCGGCTCAAGTCACGAACCAACCAGCCCAAATGCGTACGCTCCTGATGTTCCACTTAGCGAAACCTACGTTGAAGAATGTTAAGAGTGTAGTATCAAATTATGACATCTCCTAAGTGCTCGAGAACCAAAAGGTCGTGCACTGCTAATTTCGTTCCGCTCTGGTTACATGAACAAGCGCAACATTTATGCAGATGTTATCTACTTACCCAAACGGAACGACTTCCGCATAAAGATAACAAAGTACAAGAGACGGCGTTCTGTATATTCGAAGGTTTTATTTTAAATTACCACAACAGTAAGTATGTACACCAAGGTACGAGCAAAATAGCCACTGTTATTCCGAACTGTGATCCACATATTTGCAATTTTTTTTTGCCTGAACACCTTGTGGCGCAGCTCTAAACTGGAACCGCGTTTAAGTCGGAACGATGTGTCGACATGGTTCCAGGTAGGGTTTTCTCGAAAGAATGTTCTGGATTAGGTGTAGGTGCAACCGGTGGACCATTAGATTTGCACAATGGGTGCCTACGAAAGGGAAGCGTAGTCGAGAGCGGCACAAAATTAGCTCCAGAGGACGGAACTATCAAATTCGCAGGCGCAACTTGGAATCAGCCACAGCGCAACACAGGATGTAAGTGGAGATCGATGGGAGAGGCCTTCGTCTTGCACTGGACATAAAAAAATAGACTGATGATCAAGTGGAACACTGTTACGGATAAGAGTGACTATTTCACGGGAGCACCATACTGCGTTATTTATTGTTCCGCGTAAACTTAAAGAGTAAACAAAAAAATTCGATGTATGCAACGCCGTTTGATATATGTTAAATATTTTTGTGCGCATTTAGACAAGCGGAAAATGTGTGAAAAAAAAGGGGGGGGGGGAAGATTCCACACATAGCTATACTACCTAAATAAAACGAGATCGGGAGCGTACTCGCTAAATGTGACGTTTGAGTGGCACGGGTTCTACTGCTTCGAAAATGACGTCTCGGTATACTCCTGGTCTCCAGAGACACCGCCATCGCTAGCGATCTCGAGATCATTCGCGCACACAACGTTCGCGCGACGTTACAAAACAGCGCGCCGCCAAATGCACTAAAACGTCGGCAAACAAAACACGCGGCCGCCCTCGTGTTACATAAACGACGGTGCTCTCGATCGGGCCGCTCCTTAATAGTTCCGGTCGTTTTGTGCCCTGCAGCACCCTCGTCGCAAGACGCGCGCATGCGCTCTCAACGCGCTCTCTCGCCAACGAGGCCGTTTCCAGTCGGCATCGTTTTCCTTCCGAGATGACGCCGCGTCTTAATGCGCTTCCGCCAAGAAACAAACAAGCCTGAAAGAAGCAAAAAAGAACTGAGAGAAAGCGAACATGGCAACCGAGTCAGAGGAACGTTGTCGCAGTGGACTGGACAAGCCAAGACGAGACGAGCCGGAGGGGGGAGGGGGGTCGAGCCTGTAAGGAGGCAGCTGAGTTGGTCGATGCTATTTCGGCGAGGTTAGGGAGGGGGGGGGGTGGCGATGCACTCCCGGCGTCAGCGCAGTCATATGCATGTATGCATTACATGCGCACTCGCGTCTTGGGGCAACGGAAACGGCGTCGCATCAAACGTACATTAGGGTTAATTGATTTCTAAATAGACCCCGGCTGCACCGAACGACCGAGCGATTTCTCCCTCTCGCTGTGTGCACCTGTGACACCCTTGCTGGATCAATTATTGCTTTACCAGCTGACGACTGTAAGGAAATCTCGGGGTTTCTTCTATTGGGCCGCTTCAGTGTATATGCCTTTGCGTAGGCGCACGTTTATTCACTGTACTCGTGGTAGTTGCCAAGTTTATTCTGGTAAGCGCGCCTAAAACATTCTACGCGTAGTTACCTATATTGCACCGCGGCATAGCAGTAGGCGGTGTTCAACCTGCGCACTGGATGCTGTGTGCATAGTGCGCACGTCTTTGTGTTTATCACGCTGCACATAGTGTACATATTCAACACGCACGAATACGTACAGTACGCTGAAATATGCGCATGTTTCGCATTGCGCACATACGCGCATACCGTAAATAGTTCAGGCGGTTTGTGCAGCGCACGTCGCGTACTGTTTTCATAATTGCACTGCATTTTTACCCTACACCTCAGTTAATTAAAAGCAAGCAATCACTTAAGCCTACTAGAGCAGAACTTGAAACAGCCCACTGCAATTGAAGTAGCCATAGCAGCGATGTTCAATAAATGCTATCTTCTTTCGCTTCAGTGTACTTGATTTTACTCTGACAACCGTTAAAAGAACCCTGCCATTCTTTTAGGCCGTCGTTTTCTCCGCTATATCTATTAACAGCGTGCCAAACGAGTCAGAGGAACATGAATTACGAAATTTAACGCGATAAAACCGTAGTTATCGGCCCCATAACATCAATATAAAAACAAAAGGAGAGTTACCGTTGACTGCAATTTTCGAGGCTCTGTACACCACACTTGACTCTCCTATGACGTAGAACTACGGGATCCAATAGCAGCGGGGCGTAGATGTTACGTAGCTCAAGCTGTCGCGCCATGGTTGCCAAGCTTGCTGAGGTTCTTGATGGCGCCGTTTCCATGGCGACGACTACTGCCGCGCGGCGGTCGTGAAAGTCAGGCGATAATTAATGTAGCTGTAAAACGTATCGTCGTAGTTTATTTTTTCTTCGCTGCATACTCGCGATATCGCGCGAGCAGAAATCGCGGATTACTTTCTCAACCAATGATCACCGTGCCACACGTCGACGTCACATCCGGGACTCGAAGTGCGCGAAATCGCCGCATCGTGACGATGCTATCGGTCGCCGGGCTTGTTGCAGCGTCCCTTTCGAAGGTCGAATCTGAGTTTGCTTAGTTTGCTTGCTTGCTTCACACTTGTGGCGCTTACTCACTACGGGGGATTGGCCAAGAAGACGGCGGTTAAAGGTTAACGGTAAAGGGAGAGAAAAAAAAAGAGAAATACCTAAGCGGAAAAGTAAACCAGGGTGAAGCATAACGTTTATGATAATTAGAAAATAGATTCACATTGCAGATAGAAAAATAATATTGTTTGTAATTACATATAAGCAGCAAATGTTGTGTTTCTTCTTGGGTGGTATTAGAATAACTTCGAACACACAATCAGCGATTTAATGATCTATCCAATTATTGATTTCGAGAATCAACATGACAGCCATCTTGTGTCAGAGAGACAGTCGCAAATGGCCACGCAGATGTTCGTGTGGCTAAATCCCGATGAAGAAGCCCCGAAGGAGAGGAAATCTTGAGTAGTTAAAGAAGTACTCAATTTTCGAAATGAAAATTCTAACTTCTTCCTCTGATTTCTAAATCGCCGCTTCCTTCTGTCCATGTGACGCAATCGCTTTGATGCCATCGTCATCGTTATCTCAAGCGTCGTCCTCGGGCGCCCTCTTCGTCCTCAACATGGGCCTCGTCGTGTAGAGCGACGAAAAAGAATTCAGTGACGAGTTAGCGGTAAATGCGAGAGAAATGCGACAGCATTACGTCGTGCCTGTTTGACAACCCGGATTCATGATTTCATGGGCGTTAACCACATTGCAAAGTGCTGTTCAGGAGCTCAATAGACACACGTCCTGCCTCTTGGTGGGGCGAATTACAGCTAACAGTGGTACGGAGCAGTCCACTGTCAATTGTACTATATATATATATATATATATATATATATATATATATATATATATATATATATATATATATATATATATATATATATATATATATATATGTATATACACTCTTTTGGCATTGGGTCGCGATGCACTCCCGGCGTTTGCGCTGGGAGTGCACACACACACACAGACACACACACACGCACACGCACGCGCACACACACACACACACACACACACACACACACACACACACACACACACACACACACACACACACACACACACACTTTTTCTTTCCAGCTTGACACTCCCAATGCTACCGCACTGAAACAAAACTGCCCATCACGATCGCCATTTGGGAACGCAGCTCTTGCCCACGAGGCGATGCGCAGCCAAGTCGGGAGCTGGACGCTGTGTGCACAGCGCTTTCGCGATGCGTTGGCGCTTCGAAGAAAGAAAGAAAGAAACTTTATTGTAATTATAAAGATTTGAAGGAGGGGTGGTCGGAGCCTCTCAGTCCAGGGCCCCACTGGCCTCTGCCGCCTGCCTGACCTGGCTAATTAAGGACTTTTGTCCTGCCAGGTCGGAGCGGGCGAGCTGTGCCTCCCACTGCTCCATTGTCCTACTGGTGTTTGGCCTATGAGGGTGCTTAGTGCACTCCCATGTTATGTGCATTAGGGTAGGTATGCCACCGCACCAAGGACAGTTGGCCCTATAACGAGTGGGATACATGGCGTTCAGCAATTTTTAATGGGGGAACACCCCGGTCTGTATTTTACGCCAATCGGCGGCCTCTTCCCCGTTAAGTTGTGGGTGAGGCGGCGGGTATTTTCTTCGGACTCCACGCTGATGAGCAAGGATGTCTTTGGCATTTAAATTGGTGGAATTTTGTGAGGGGTAGTGCGGGTGGGTGGGGTTAGAAGAGGACGCCGTCGCTCGGTTAGTGACCCCTCGAGCTAACGCGTTAGCCTTTTCGTTCCCCTGTACCCCCGCGTGGCCCGGGCACCAGAGTAGGCGATGATGGTGGTTGAAGGATCTGGGGATTATGGCGAGGCTAGCCGCAGTCACGTGCCCCTTGCGAAACATGCGACATGTCTCCTGGGAGTCCGTGACCACGACCGAGTCCCTTTGCGAACGCTCCGCGTGAGCGAGTGCGATCGCCACTGCTAACATTTCGGCCGAGGTTGGGGATCCCGCCGTGGCCGACGCGGTAATATGCTGTTGGCTGATAGCGTTCACGACTGCGAAGGCGTACCTCCTTTGGTAGCGCTGCCCGGTCGCCTCTGCATACAGAGCTGCGTCCGTGTAGTACGTGTTGTACCTATGGTTATTCGAAATTTCCGCAAAAGCTTGCGCGCCACCCAGACTCTGCTGAAAAGGGAACCTGACCAACCGATTCCCGACGATAGGTCCGTAGGCCTGGCAAGAATCATAACGCAATAAAAAAAGAATGGTTAACTATTGTCATCGCCACGGAGCCGGCTTTGAGAAACGAAGCTTGATTTTCTGCTCCGACTGCAAAAAGAAAAAGAAAACCGTTTC
This sequence comes from Dermacentor albipictus, assembly GCF_038994185.2. Lineage (NCBI taxonomy): Eukaryota > Metazoa > Arthropoda > Arachnida > Ixodida > Ixodidae > Dermacentor > Dermacentor albipictus. The sequence continues at coordinate 92,322,600 of NC_091828.1, read as the reverse complement.
CGACATGACGAGTGGTCTAGCACACAAATTGCGCAATGTATGGACGCGTACCAGGGTATAAACATAAGTATTATGGAAAGCCAAAGCGTTGCTATCGGTCAATATTGGTTTCAGCATTGCGAGTAAGCTCCGTACACGTATACCCAATTTAAGTGCACCCTGTATTCTTGCCGATAACTTTGATCTACGCGACGTAACTGAGCATGACGTCAGACAGGTTATCAACAAATTACCGGGGAACAGGGCGCCTGGCGATGGCGCCGTACCTTCGAGGATTCTAAAGGCGAGCATTGATGCTCTGTGTAGTCCGTTGTGCCACGTATTTAAACATGCATTTCCTTCTTAAATTTATCCTAACGTGCTTAACGCTCGTAAAGCAATACCATTATACGATTCTGGCGACCGGAACCTCCCAGCAAGCTACCGACCGATATCTGTACCGAGTTGTATGAACGCCACATTTGAAAAAATTAAGTTCGTTGCAACTAAAGCACCTTATGCGTAATCGTAGCTCATATATCCTCAGCAGCACGGTTTTAAATTGTTGCCAACAGGTCCACTTCCACTACTGTTTCGATGCTTTCGCAATGTATTGATTCCACACTGCATGAGAACAGCATGGCAATAGTAGTATTGTTAGACGTTAGGAAAGCATTTGATGCGGTTAGTAATTCCATTTTACTGGAGAAAATGTATTGCTTTGGCTACTCAGATAACTCATTTGATTTCTTTCCCGGTTGTAAATCGGCGCCTAAACAAAATATACAGTCGTTGGTCACATTATTCATTTTACAGTAATATTAACTGCGGGGTACCACAGCTAGGGCTCAGTTTTAGGTCCTATATTGTTCTCTATATAAATGACGCCCCATAACCCTGCGGCGGTCGAAAGAATTGATGTATGCGGACGACGCATATTTGATATTTTACAGGACACTCCTTTGCAGCTCTCCAAAACGACGTGACGACCGATTTGTCAAACATTTCGGTACGGTTTACCAAGAATCAGTTGACTACCAACTGTGAGCAAAAAAAAAAAGAAAACGAAATACGTGCTATTTCACTCTCACAGGAAACAGATTGATACTGCACTTCTTAACCTATCATTAAACAACAGCCCTATTCAACAAGTCTCCTTCTTTCAGATATTTAGGGGTCATTTTTTATGAGAATTTACGCTAGCATGAGCAAGTACAGGATCTATGCCCAAAGGTAGCCTGTGGCTGCTATACTCTAATAAAAGCTCGCCAATATTTTCCACAAGTTTTACTTCGTACGCTGTACTTCTCGTTATGTCACTGTCACTGGAATCATAGAGTGTGACGTATACACTCCTTATCTAAAGCTTCCAGAACGACACCAAAAGCGAATGTTTAGAGCCATAAACCACGATCAACATGTATGTACAATTTTTTCAAACACAACGCGTCCTTTCAGTTCCGATGTTGAGCGACAAGATTGCTGTTTGAATTAATAATATAACTAATAGAAACACGCCTCTTCCTGTTCATCTTTCTTTTTTTTCCTATACGCCATACGTGACATATTTCAAACGGTAATTTTAACCTGCCCAAATGCCGTAACGTTTATGGCGAAAGAGTAATAGAATTTAATGGGACTAACATGTGCAAGATGATGCCCCCTGATATAAAAAAACTGCACATCATTTCGGCCTAGCATGCAAGTCATTTTTCCTGTCTATCTAAGACCTGCAAGCTCGTGTGTATGTGGAGAGACATGGTTTGAGGTTACGTTTATTACACGTTAGAAATACAGGACGTGATTAAAAATACATATGTAGGTATTATGAGTGTACATATATACGCTTATGTATCTATATAGGTTCTTTTTTGCGCGTTCTTTTTTCCCGTATAGATGACCTGTGCATATTTTGTTGTATATTGCATTGAACCGGCCACTATCACTTAAGGCTATCGGTTCAAATAATCTTTGTATACATTTATTTTCTTGTTCTTGAAAAATAAAGTTCCATTGATTCCATTGAATGCACAAAAATAAGTTATTCGACCAACCTACACAGTGAGGAACGTAACTGCAAAGAGCTCCCCATTGATAACGGCCCCGTGTGGGCCGCTTCTGCTGCAGCACCAGAGCAATGCAGGCGAGCTTTTTTGGACGCCTGTGGGCAGGAAATCTGGCCTCGTGCTCAGAATCAGAACGCCGTAGTCGGTGAAACATAGGAGCGAATACGCGCATGAAACTGTGACGACGGATGGACGGAGGGATAGAAGAAAGAAAGAACGAAAAACGAGGGAGGTGACTGAAGGAAGTAAGTAAAGAACGGAAGTAAAAAAAGGAAAGAATAGAAAAGGATAATACAAATGAAATAAGGAGCAACAAAAGGACAAGATGAAAGGAAGGAAGCGGTAGTCAAAAAATACAGGAAGGGAAAGCAGATGCAAGGAAAGAAGGAAAGAGTGGAACAAGGAAGTAAGCATAAAACGAACCGGTGAAGCAAAGATAGAAGAACAGAAGGGAGTAAGTAAAGGTGGAAAGAAGGAAGAACCAGTGAGAGAAGCCACGAAGGAAATGAAGAAGAAATGAAAAGATGAAGCAATTAAGGAAGGAAGGGAAATGGA